>NW_024607528.1:0-28949 GCF_018296145.1 Oncorhynchus tshawytscha | reverse complement strand
AGACCAGCCAGATCTACTAGACCAGCTAGATCTACTGTCTCTATTATATTATGACAGACCAGCTAGATCTACTGTCTCTATTATATTATGACAGACCAGCTAGATCTACTGTCTCTATTATATTATGACAGACCAGCTAGATCTACTGTCTCTATTATATTATGACAGACCAGCTAGATCTACTGTCTCTATTATATTATGACAGACCAGCTAGATCTACTGTCTCTATTATATTTATGACAGACCAGCTAGATCTACTGTCTCTATTATATTATGACAGACCAGCTAGATCTACTGTCTCTATTATATTATGACAGACAGACCAGCTCTATTATATTACAGACCAGCTAGTCTCTATCTATATTATGACAGACCAGCTAGATCTACTGTCTCTATTATATTATGACAGACCAGCTAGATCTACTGTCTCTATTATATTATGACAGACCAGCTAGATCTACTGTCTCTATTATATTATGACAGACCAGCTAGATCTACTGTCTCTATTATATTATGACAGACCAGCTAGATCTACTGTCTCTGTCTCTATTATATTATGACAGACCAGCTAGATCTACTGTCTCTATTATATTATGACAGACCAGCTAGATCTACTGTCTCTATTATATTATGACAGACCAGCTAGATCTACTGTCTCTATTATATTATGACAGACCAGCTAGATCTACTGTCTCTATTATATTATGACAGACCAGCTAGATCTACTGTCTCTATTATATTATGACAGACCAGCTAGATCTACTGTCTCTATTATATTATGACAGACCAGCTAGATCTACTGTCTCTATTATATTATGACAGACCAGCTAGATCTACTGTCTCTATTATATTATGACAGACCAGCTAGATCTACTGTCTCTATTATATTATGACAGACCAGCTAGATCTACTGTCTCTATTATATATGACAGACCAGCTAGATCTACTGTCTCTATTATATTATGACAGACCAGCTAGATCTACTGTCTCTATTATATTATGACAGACCAGCTAGATCTACTGTCTCTATTATATTATGACAGACCAGCTAGATCTACTGTCTCTATTATATTATGACAGACCAGCTAGATCTACTGTCTCTATTATATTATGACAGACCAGCTAGATCTACTGTCTCTATTATATTATGACAGACCAGCTAGATCTACTGTCTCTATTATATTATGACAGACCAGCTAGATCTACTGTCTCTATTATATTATGACAGACCAGCTAGATCTACTGTCTCTATTATATTATGACAGACCAGCTAGATCTACTGTCTCTATTATATTATGACAGACCAGCTAGATCTACTGTCTCTATTATATTATGACAGACCAGCTAGATCTACTGTCTCTATTATATTATGACAGACCAGCTAGATCTACTGTCTATTATATTATGACAGTCTTGATATATGACAGACCAGCTAGATTACTGTCTCTATTATATTATGACAGACCAGCTAGATCTACTGTCTCTATTATATTATGACAGACCAGCTAGATCTACTGTCTCTATTATATTATGACAGACCAGCTAGATCTACTGTCTCTATTATATTATGACAGACCAGCTAGATCTACTGTCTCTATTATATTATGACAGACCAGCTAGATCTACTGTCTCTATTATATTATGACAGACCAGCTAGATCTACTGTCTCTATTATATTATGACAGACCAGCTAGATCTACTGTCTCTATTATATTATGACAGACCAGCTAGATCTACTGTCTCTATTATATTATGACAGACCAGCTAGATATTATGACAGAGACAGCTAGATCTACTGTCTCTATTATATTATGACAGACCAGCTAGATCTACTGTCTCTATTATATTATGACAGACCAGCTAGATCTACTGTCTCTATTATATTATGACAGACCAGCTAGATCTACTGTCTCTATTATATTATGACAGACCAGCTAGATCTACTGTCTCTATTATATTATGACAGACCAGCTAGATCTACTGTCTCTATTATATTATGACAGACCAGCTAGATCTACTGTCTCTATTATATTATGACAGACCAGCTAGATCTACTGTCTCTATTATATTATGACAGACCAGCTAGATCTACTGTCTCTATTATATTATGACAGACCAGCTAGATCTACTGTCTCTATTATATTATGACAGACCAGCTAGATCTACTGTCTAGATCTACTGTCTCTATTATATTATGACAGACCAGCTAGATCTACTGTCTCTATTATATTATGACAGACCAGCTAGATCTACTGTCTCTATTATATTATGACAGACCAGCTAGATCTACTGTCTCTATTATATTATGACAGACCAGCTAGATCTACTGTCTCTATTATATTATGACAGACCAGCTAGATCTACTGTCTCTATTATATTATGACAGACCAGCTAGATCTACTGACTCTATTATATTATGAGCTAGATCTACTGTCTCTATTATATCTACTGTCTCTATTATATTATGACAGACCAGCTAGATCTACTGTCTCTATTATATTATGACAGACCAGCTAGATCTACTGTCTCTATTATATTATGACAGACCAGCTAGATCTACTGTCTCTATTATATTATGACAGACCAGCTAGATCTACTGTCTCTATTATATTATATTATGACAGACCAGCTAGATCTACTGTCTCTATTATATTATGACAGACCAGCTAGATCTACTGTCTCTATTATATTATGACAGACCAGCTAGATCTACTGTCTCTATTATATTATGACAGACCAGCTAGATCTACTGTCTCTATTATATTATGACAGACCAGCTAGATCTACTGTCTCTATTATATTATGACAGACCAGCTAGATCTACTGTCTCTATTATATTATGACAGACCAGCTAGATCTACTGTCTCTATTATATACAGACCAGCTAGATCTACTGTCTCTATTATATTATTAGACAGACCAGCTAGATCTACTGTCTCTATTATATTATGACAGACCAGCTAGATCTACTGTCTCTATTATATTATGACAGACCAGCTAGATCTACTGTCTCTATTATATTATGACAGACCAGCTAGATCTACTGTCTCTATTATATTATGACAGACCAGCTAGATCTACTGTCTCTATTATATTATGACAGACCAGCTAGATCTACTGTCTCTATTATATTATGACAGACCAGCTAGATCTACTGTCTCTATTATATTATATTATGACAGACCAGCTAGATCTACTGTCTCTATTATATTATGACAGACCAGCTAGATCTACTGTCTCTATTATATTATGACAGACCAGCTAGATCTACTGTCTCTATTATATTATGACAGACCAGCTAGATCTACTGTCTCTATTATATTATGACAGACCAGCTAGATCTACTGTCTCTATTATATTATGACAGACCAGCTAGATCTACTGTCTCTATTATATTATGACAGACCAGCTAGATCTACTGTCTCTATTATATTATGACAGACCAGCTAGATCTACTGTCTCTATTATATTATGACAGACCAGCTAGATCTACTGTCTCTATTATATATGACAGACCAGCTAGATCTACTGTCTCTATTATATTATGACAGACCAGCTAGATCTACTGTCTCTATTATATTATGACAGACCAGCTAGATCTACTGTCTCTATTATATTATGACAGACCAGCTAGATCTACTGTCTCTATTATATTATGACAGACCAGCTAGATCTACTGTATTATGACAGACCAGCTACTGTCTCTATATTAGACAGACCAGCTAGATCTACTGTCTCTATTATATTATGACAGACCAGCTAGATCTACTGTCTCTTATATTATGACAGACCAGCTAGATCTACTGTCTCTATTATATTATGACAGACCAGCTATCTACTGTCTCTATTATATTATGACAGACCAGCTAGATCTACTGTCTCTATTATATATGACAGACCAGCTAGATCTACTGTCTCTATTATATTATGACAGACCAGCTAGATCTACTGTCTCTATTATATTATGACAGACCAGCTAGATCTACTGTCTCTATTATATTATGACAGACCAGCTAGATCTACTGTCTCTATTATATTATGACAGACCAGCTAGATCTACTGTCTCTATTATATTATGACAGACCAGCTAGATCTACTGTCTCTATTATATTATGACAGACCAGCTAGATCTACTGTCTCTATTATATTATGACAGACCAGCTAGATCTACTGTCTCTATTATATTATGACAGACCAGCTAGATCTACTGTCTCTATTATATTATGACAGACCATAGATCTACTGTCTCTATTATATTATGACAGACCAGCTAGATCTACTGTCTCTATTATATTATGACAGACCAGCTAGATCTACTGTCTCTATTATATTATGACAGACCAGCTAGATCTACTGTCTCTATTATATTATGACAGACCAGCTAGATCTACTGTCTCTATTATATTGACAGACCAGCTAGATCTACTGTCTCTATTAGCTATATTACCAGACCAGCTAGATCTACTGTCTCTATTATATTATGACAGACCAGCTAGATCTACTGTCTCTATTATATTATGACAGACCAGCTAGATCTACTGTCTCTATTATATTATGACAGACCAGCTAGATCTACTGTCTCTATTATATTATGACAGACCAGCTAGATCTACTGTCTCTATTATATTATGACAGACCAGCTAGATCTACTGTCTCTATTATATCAGACCAGCTATATCTACTGTCTCTATTATAGACAGACCAGCTAGATCTACTGTCTCTATTATATTATGACAGACCAGCTAGATCTACTGTCTCTATTATTATGACAGACCAGCTAGATCTACTGTCTCTATTATATTATGACAGACCAGCTAGATCTACTGTCTCTATTATATTATGACAGACCAGCTAGATCTACTGTCTCTATTATATTATGACAGACCAGCTAGATCTACTGTCTCTATTATATTATGACAGACCAGCTAGATCTACTGTCTCTATTATATTATGACAGACCAGCTAGATCTATATTCTGACAGACCAGCTTACTGTCTATTATGACAGACCAGCTAGATCTACTGTCTCTGTCTATTATATTATGACAGACCAGCTAGATCTACTGTCTCTATTATATTATGACAGACCAGCTAGATCTACTGTCTCTATTATATTATGACAGACCAGCTAGATCTACTGTCTCTATTATATTATGACAGACCAGCTAGATCTACTGTCTCTATTATATTATGACAGACCAGCTAGATCTACTGTCTCTATTATATTATGACAGACCAGCTAGATCTACTGTCTCTATTATATTATGACAGACCAGCTAGATCTACTGTCTCTATTATATTATGACAGACCAGCTAGATCTACTGTCTCTATTATATTATGACAGACCAGCTAGATCTACTGTCTCTATTATATTATGACAGACCAGCTAGATCTACTGTCTCTATTATATTATGACAGACCAGCTAGATCTACTGTCTCTATTATATTATGACAGACCAGCTAGATCTACTGTCTCTATTATATTATGACAGACCAGCTAGATCTACTGTCTCTATTATATTATGACAGACCAGCTAGATCTACTGTCTCTATTATATTATGACAGACCAGCTAGATCTACTGTCTCTATTATATTATGACAGACCAGCTAGATCTACTGTCTCTATTATATTATGACAGACCAGCTAGATCTACTGTCTCTATTATATTATGACAGACCAGCTAGATCTACTGTCTCTATTATATTATGACAGACCAGCTAGATCTACTGTCTCTATTATATTATGACAGACCAGCTCTCTAGATATTATGACAGACCAGCTAGATCTACTGTCTCTATTAATTATGACAGACCAGCTAGATCTACTGTCTCTATTATATTATGACAGACCAGCTAGATCTACTGTCTCTATTATATTATGACAGACCAGCTAGATCTACTGTCTCTATTATATTATGACAGACCAGCTAGATCTACTGTCTCTATTATATTATGACAGACCAGCTAGATCTACTGTCTCTATTATATTATGACAGACCAGCTAGATCTACTGTCTCTATTATATTATGACAGACCAGCTAGATCTACTGTCTCTATTATATTATGACAGACCAGCTAGATCTACTGTCTCTATTATATTATGACAGACCAGCTAGATCTACTGTCTCTATTATATTATGACAGACCAGCTAGATCTACTGTCTCTATTATATTATGACAGACCAGCTAGATCTACTGTCTCTATTATATTATGACAGACCAGCTAGATCTACTGTCTCTATTATATTATGACAGACCAGCTAGATCTACTGTCTCTATTATATTATGACAGACGCTAGATCTACTGTCTCTATTATATTATGACAGACCAGCTAGATCTACTGTCTCTATTATATTATGACAGACCAGCTAGATCTACTGTCTCTATTATATTATGACAGACCAGCTAGATCTACTGTCTCTATTATATTATGACAGACCAGCTAGATCTACTGTCTCTATTATATTATGACAGACCAGCTAGATCTACTGTCTCTATTATATTATGACAGACCAGCTAGATCTACTGTCTCTATTATATTATGACAGACCAGCTAGATCTACTGTCTCTATTATATTATGACAGACCAGCTAGATCTACTGTCTCTATTATATTATGACAGACCAGCTAGATCTACTGTCTCTATTATATTATGACAGACCAGCTAGATCTACTGTCTCTATTATATTATGACAGACCAGCTAGATCTACTGTCTCTATTATATTATGACAGACCAGCTAGATCTACTGTCTCTATTATATTATGACAGACCAGCTAGATCTAGATCTGCTACTGTCTCTATTACATGACAGACCATTATGACAGACCAGACAGACAGCTAGATCTACTGTCTCTATTATATTATGACAGACCAGCTAGATCTACTGTCTCTATTATATTATGACAGACCAGCTAGATCTACTGTCTCTATTATATTATGACAGACCAGCTAGATCTACTGTCTCTATTATATTATGACAGACCAGCTAGATCTACTCTCTCTATTATATTATGACAGACCAGCTAGATCTACTGTCTCTATTATATTATGACAGACCAGCTAGATCTACTGTCTCTATTATATTATGACAGACCAGCTAGATCTACTGTCTCTATTATATTATGACAGACCAGCTAGATCTACTGTCTCTATTATATTATGACAGACCAGCTAGATCTACTGTCTCTATTATATTATGACAGACCAGCTAGATCTACTGTCTCTATTATATTATGACAGACAGACCAGCTAGATCTACTGTCTCTATTATATTATGACAGACCAGCTAGATCTACTGTCTGTATTATATTATGACAGACCAGCTAGATCTACTGTTCCTATTATATTATGACAGACAGACCAGCTAGATCTACTGTCTCAAATATATTATGACAGACCAGCTAGATCTACTGTCTGTATTATATTATGACAGACCAGCTAGATCTACTGTTTGTATTATATTATGACAGACCAGCTAGATCTACTGTCTCTATTATACTATGACAGACCAGCTAGATCTATTGTCTCTACTCTATTATATTATGACAGACCAGCTAGATCTAATGTCTCTATTGTGTTATGACAGGCCAGCTAGATCTACGGTCTCTAAGATATTATGACAGACCAGCTAGATCTACTGTCTCTATTATATTATGACAGACCAGCTAGATCTACTGTCTCTATTATATTATGACAGACCAGCTAGATCTACTGTCTCTATTATATTATGACAGACCAGCTAGATCTACTGTCTCTATTATATTATGACAGACCAGCTAGATCTACTGTCTCTATTATATTATGACAGACCAGCTAGATCTACTGTCTCTATTATATTATGACAGACCAGCTAGATCTACTACTGTCTCTATTATATTATGACAGACCAGCTAGATCTACTGTCTCTATTATATTATGACAGACCAGCTAGATCTACTGTCTCTATTATATTATGACAGACCAGCTAGATCTACTGTCTCTATTATATTATGACAGACCAGCTAGATCTACTGTCTCTATTATATATGATGACAGACCAGCTAGATCTACTGTCTCTATTATATTATGACAGACCAGCTAGATCTACTGTCTCTATTATATTATGACAGACCAGCTAGATCTACTGTCTCTATTATATTATGACAGACCAGCTAGATCTACTGTCTCTATTATATTATGACAGACCAGCTAGATCTACTGTCTCTATTATATTATGACAGACCAGCTAGATCTACTGTCTCTATTATATTATGACAGACCAGCTAGATCTACTGTCTCTATTATATTATGACAGACCAGCTAGATCTACTGTCTCTATTATGACAGACCAGCTAGAGATACTGTCTCTATTATATTATGACAAGACCAGCTAGATCTACTGTCTCTATTATATTATGACAGACCAGCTAGATCTACTGTCTCTATTATATTATGACAGACCAGCTAGATCTACTGTCTCTATTATATTATGACAGACCAGCTAGATCTACTGTCTCTATTATATTATGACAGACCAGCTAGATCTACTGTCTCTATTATATTATGACAGACCAGCTAGATCTACTGTCTCTATTATATTATGACAGACCAGCTAGATCTACTGTCTCTATTATATTATGACAGACCAGCTAGATCTACTGTCTCTATTATATTATGACAGACCAGCTAGATCTACTGTCTCTATTATTATGACAGACCAGCTAGATCTACTGTCTCTATTATATTATGACAGACCAGCTAGATCTACTGTCTCTATTATATTATGACAGACCAGCTAGATCTACTGTCTCTATTATATTATGACAGACCAGCTAGATCTACTGTCTCTATTATATTATGACAGACCAGCTAGATCTACTGTCTCTATTATATTATGACAGACCAGCTAGATCTACTGTCTCTATTATATTATGACAGACCAGCTAGATCTACTGTCTCTATTATATTATGACAGACCAGCTAGATCTACTGTCTCTATTATATTATGACAGACCAGCTAGATCTACTGTCTCTATTATATTATGACAGACCAGCTAGATCTACTGTCTCTATTATATTATGACAGACCAGCTAGATCTACTGTCTCTATTTATATATGACAGACCAGCTAGATCTACTGTCTCTATATATATGACAGACCAGCTAGATCTACTGTCTCTATTATATTATGACAGACCAGCTAGATCTACTGTCTCTATTATATTATGACAGACCAGCTAGATCTACTGTCTCTATTATATTATGACAGACCAGCTAGATCTACTGTCTCTATTATATTATGACAGACCAGCTAGATCTACTGTCTCTATTATATTATGACAGACCAGCTAGATCTACTGTCTCTATTATATTATGACAGACCAGCTAGATCTACTGTCTCTATTATATTATGACAGACCAGCTAGATCTACTGTCTCTATTATATTATGACAGACCAGCTAGATCTACTGTCTCTATTATATTATGACAGACCAGCTAGATCTACTGTCTCTATTATATTATGACAGACCAGCTAGATCTACTGTCTCTATTATATTATGACAGACCAGCTAGATCTACTGTCTCTATTATATTATGACAGACCAGCTAGATCTACTGTCTCTATTATATTATGACAGACCAGCTAGATCTACTGTCTCTATTATATTATGACAGACCAGCTAGATCTACTGTCTCTATTATATTATGACAGACCAGCTAGATCTACTGTCTCTATTATATTATGACAGACCAGCTAGATCTACTGTCTCTATTATATTATGACAGACCAGCTAGATCTACTGTCTCTATTATATTATGACAGACCAGCTAGATCTACTGTCTCTATTATATTATGACAGACCAGCTAGATTACTGTCTCTATTATATTATGACAGACCAGCTAGATCTACTGTCTCTATTATATTATGACAGACCAGCTAGATCTACTGTCTCTATTATATTTATGACAGACCAGCTAGATCTACTGTCTCTTATTATGACAGACCAGCTAGATCTACTGTCTCTATTATATTATGACAGACCAGCCAGATCTACTGTCTCTATTATATTATGACAGACCAGCTAGATCTACTGTCTCTATTATATTATGACAGACCAGCTAGATCTACTGTCTCTATTATATTATGACAGACCAGCTAGATCTACTGTCTCTATTATATTATGACAGACCAGCTAGATCTACTGTCTCTATTATATTATGACAGACCAGCTAGATCTACTGTCTCTATTATTATATTATGACAGACCAGCTAGATCTACTGTCTCTATTATATTATGACAGACCAGCTAGATCTACTGTCTCTATTATATTATGACAGACCAGCTAGATCTACTGTCTCTATTATATTATGACAGACCAGCTAGATCTAGATCTACTGTCTCTATTATATTATGACAGACCAGCTAGATCTACTGTCTCTATTATATTATGACAGACCAGCTAGATCTACTGTCTCTATTATATATGACAGACCAGCTAGATCTACTGTCTCTATTATATTATGACAGACCAGCTAGATCTACTGTCTCTATTATATTATGAGACAGAACTGTCTCTAGATCTACTGTCTCTATTATATTATGACAGACCAGCTAGATCTACTGTCTCTATTATATTATGACAGACCAGCTAGATCTACTGTCTCTATTATATAATATGACAGACCAGCTAGATCTACTGTCTCTATTATATTATGACAGACCAGCTAGATCTACTGTCTCTATTATATTATGACAGACCAGCTAGATCTACTGTCTCTATTATATTATGACAGACCAGCTAGATCTACTGTCTCTATTATATTATGACAGACCAGCTAGATCTACTGTCTCTATTATATTATGACAGACCAGCTAGATCTACTGTCTCTATTATATTATGACAGACCAGCTAGATCTACTGTCTCTATTATATTATGACAGACCAGCTAGATCTACTGTCTCTATTATATAATGACAGACCAGCTAGATCTACTGTCTCTATTATATTATGACAGAGACCAGCTAGATCTACTGTCTCTATTATATTATGACAGACCAGCTAGATCTACTGTCTCTATTATATATGATAGACCAGCTAGATCTACTGTCTCTATTATAATATGACAGACCAGCTAGATCTACTGTCTCTATTATATTATGACAGACCAGCTAGATCTACTGTCTCTATTATATTATGACAGACCAGCTAGATCTACTGTCTCTATTATATTATGACAGACCAGCTAGATCTACTGTCTCTATTATATTATGACAGACCAGCTAGATCTACTGTCTCTATTATAATATGACAGACCAGCCAGATCTACTGTCTCTATTATAATATGACAGACCAGCTAGATCTACTGTCTCTATTATATTATGACAGACCAGCTAGATCTACTGTCTCTATTATATTATGACAGACCAGCTAGATCTACTGTCTCTATTATATTATGACAGACCAGCTAGATCTACTGTCTCTATTATATTATGACAGACCAGCATAGATCTACTGTCTCTGTTATATTATGACAGACCAGCTAGATCTACTGTCTCTGTTATATTATATGACAGACCAGCTAGATCTACTGTCTCTATTATATATGACAGACCAGCTAGATCTACTGTCTCTATTATAATATGACAGACCAGTAGATCTACTGTCTCTATTATAATATGACAGAGAGCTAGATCTAGCTGTCTCTATTATAATATGACAGACCAGCTAGATCTACTGTCTCTATTATATTATGACAGACCAGCTAGATCTACTGTCTCTATTATAATATGACAGACCAGCTAGATCTACTGTCTCTATTATATATATGACAGACCAGTAGATCTACTGTCTCTATTATATTATGACAGACCAGCTAGATCTAGCTGTCTGTCATTATATATACAGACCAGTAGATCTACTGGTCTATAATATGACAGACCAGCTAGATCTACTGTCTCTATTATATTATGACAGACCAGCTAGATCTACTGGTCTATTATATATGACAGACCAGCTAGATCTACTGTCTCTATTATATTATGACAGAGACAGCTAGATCTAGCTGTCTCATATTATATTAGAGACCAGCTAGATCTAGCTGTCTCATATTATAATATGACAGACCAGTAGATCTACTGTCTCTATTATAATATGACAGACCAGCTAGATCTACTGTCTCTATTATATATGACAGACAGTAGATCTACTGTCTCATAATATATGAGAGACAGTAGATCTAGCTGTCTGTCATTATATTAGACAGACAGCTAGATCTACTGTCTCTATTATATTATGACAGAGACAGCTAGATCTACTGTCTCTCATAATATGACAGACAGTAGATCTACTGTCTCTATCATATTATGATAGACCAGTAGATCTACTGGTCTCTCATTATATAATGACAGACAGTAGATCTACTGGTCTGTCATATTATAATATGACAGACAGTAGATCTAGCTGGTCTGTCATAATATAATACAGACAGTAGATCTAGCTGGTCTGTCATATTATAATAGACCAGCAGTAGATCTACTGGTCTGTCATATTATAATAGACAGACAGTAGATCTAGCTGTCTCTGTCATATTATAATAGAGACAGTAGATCTACTGTCTGTCATATTATAATAGAGACCAGTAGATCTAGCTGTCTGTCATTATATATATGACAGACCAGCTAGATCTACTGTCTCTCATAATATAACAGACCAGCTAGATCTACTGGTCTCTATTATATTATAATAGAGACAGTAGATCTAGCTGGTCTGTCTATATAATAGAGACAGACCAGCTAGCTCTCTGTCATATTATAATAGAGACCAGCTAGATCTACTGTCTGTCATAATATAACAGACCAGCTAGATCTAGCTGGTCTGTCATAATATAATGAGACCAGCTAGATCTACTGTCTCTCATTATATTATGACAGACCAGCTAGATCTACTGTCTCTATTATATTATGACAGACCAGCTAGATCTACTGTGGTCTGTTATATATATAGACAGACAGCTAGATCTACTGTCTCTATTATATTATGACAGACCAGTAGATCTACTGTCTCTATTATATTATGACAGACCAGCTAGATCTAGCTGGTCTCTATCATATATAACAGACAGACAGCTAGATCTACTGTCTCTATTATATTATGACAGACCAGCTAGATCTACTGTCTCTATTATATTATAATATAATAGAGATCTAGATCTACTGTCTATATATATTATAGACAGACCAGCCAGATCTACTGTCTCTATTATATATGACAGACAGTAGATCTAGCTGGTCTGTCATTATAATATGACAGACCAGCTAGATCTAGCTGTCTCTATTATAATATAATAGAGACAGTAGATCTAGCTGGTCTGTCATATTATAATAGAGACAGTAGATCTAGCTGGTCTGTCATATTATAATATGAGACAGCCAGATCTAGCTGGTCTGTCATAATATGACACAGTAGATCTAGCTGTCTCTGTATATATGACAGACTAGAGACAGTAGATCTAGCTGGTCTGTCATATATACAGAGACAGTAGATCTAGCTGGTCTGTCATATTATAATAGACAGACAGTAGATCTAGCTGGTCTGTCATAATATAATAGAGACAGTAGATCTAGCTGGTCTGTCATAATATAATAGAGACAGTAGATCTAGCTGGTCTGTCATATATATAATAGAGAGCAGTAGATCTAGCTGGTCTGTCATAATATAATAGAGACAGTAGATCTAGCTGGTCTGTCATAATATAATAGAGACAGTAGATCTAGCTGGTCTGTCATAATATAATAGAGACAGTAGATCTAGCTGGTCTGTCATTATAATAGACAGACAGTAGATCTAGCTGGTAGCTGGTCTGTCATATAATAATAGAGACAGTAGATCTAGCTGGTCTGTCATATTATAATAGAGACAGTAGATCTAGCTGGTCTGTCATAATATAATAGAGACAGTAGATCTAGCTGGTCTGTCATAATATAATAGAGACAGAGAGATCTACTGTCATATTATAATAGAGACAGTAGATCTAGCTGGTCTGTCATAATATAATAGAGACAGTAGATCTAGCTGGTCTGTCATAATATAATAGAGACAGTAGATCTAGCTGGTCTGTCATATTATAATAGAGACAGTAGATCTAGCTGGTCTGTCATAATATAATAGAGACAGTAGATCTAGCTGGTCTGTCATAATTATAATAGAGACAGTAGATCTAGCTGGTTTGTAACATATTAAAAAGACAGTAGATCTAGCTGGTCTGTCATATTATAATAGAGACAGTAGATCTAGCTGGTCTGTCATAATATAATAGAGACAGTAGATCTAGCTGGTCTGTCATAATATAATAGAGACAGTAGATCTAGCTGGTCTGTCATAATATAATAGAGACAGTAGATCTAGCTGGTCTGTCATATTATAATAGAGACAGTAGATCTAGCTGGTCTGTCATATTATAATAGAGACAGTAGATCTAGCTGGTCTGTCATATTATAATAGAGACAGTAGATCTAGCTGGTCTGTCATATTATAATAGAGACAGTAGATCTAGCTGGTCTGTCATATTATAATAGAGACAGTAGATCTAGCTGGTCTGTCATATTATAATAGAGACAGTAGATCTAGCTGGTCTGTCATATTATAATAGAGACAGTAGATCTAGCTGGTCTGTCATAATATAATAGAGACAGTAGATCTAGCTGGTCTGTCATATTATAATAGAGACAGTAGATCTAGCTGGTCTGTCATAATGTAATAGAGACAGTAGATCTAGCTGGTCTGTCATATTATAATAGAGACAGTAGATCTAGCTGGTCTGTCATATTATAATAGAGACAGTAGATCTAGCTGGTCTGTCATAATATAATAGAGACAGTAGATCTAGCTGGTCTGTCATTATATAAAAAGACAGTAGATCTAGCTGGTCTGTCATAATATAATAGAGACAGAGACAGTAGATCTAGCTGGTCTGTCATAATATAATAGAGACAGTAGATCTAGCTGGTCTGTCATGTTATAAATAGAGACAGTAGATCTAGCTGGTCTGTCATATTATAATAGAGACAGTAGATCTAGCTGGTCTGTCATATTATAATAGAGACAGTAGATCTAGCTGGTCTGTCATATTATAATAGAGACAGTAGATTCTAGCTGGTCTGTCATAATATAATAGAGACAGTAGATCTAGCTGGTCTGTCATATTATAATAGAGACAGTAGATCTAGCTGGTCTGTCATATTATAATAGAGACAGTAGATCAAGCTGGTCTGTCATAATATAAGAGAGACAGTAGATCTAGCTGGTCTGTCATATTATAATAGAGACAGTAGATCTAGCTGGTCTTGTAACATTATATAAAAAGACAGTAGATCTAGCTGGTCTGTCATATTATAATAGAGACAGTAGATCTAGCTGGTCTGTCATAATATAATAGAGACAGTAGATCTAGCTGGTCTGTCATAATATAATAGAGACAGTAGATCTAGCTGGTCTGTCATAATATAATAGAGACAGTAGATAGATCTAGCTGGTCTGTCATATTATAATAGAGACAGTAGATCTAGCTGGTCTGTCATATTATAATAGAGACAGTAGATCTAGCTGGTCTGTCATATTATAATAGAGACAGTAGATCTAGCTGGTCTGTCATATTATAATAGAGACAGTAGATCTAGCTGGTCTGTCATATTATAATAGAGACAGTAGATCTAGCTGGTCTGTCATATTATAATAGAGACAGTAGATCTAGCTGGTCTGTCATAATATAATAGAGACAGTAGATCTAGCTGGTCTGTCATAATATAATAGAGACAGTAGATCTAGCTGGTCTGTCATAATATAATAGAGACAGTAGATCTAGCTGGTCTGTCATAATTATAATAGAGACAGTAGATCTAGCTGGTCTGTCATAATATAATAGAGACAGTAGATCTAGCTGGTCTGTCATATTATAATAGAGACAGTAGATCTAGCTGGTCTGTCATATTATAATAGAGACAGTAGATCTAGCTGGTCTGTCATATTATAACAGAGACAGTAGATCTAGCTGGTCTGTCATAATATAATAGAGACAGTAGATCTAGCTGGTCTGTCATAATATAATAGAGACAGTAGATCTAGCTGGTCTGTCATAATATAATAGAGACAGTAGATCTAGCTGGTCTGTCATAATATAATAGAGACAGTAGATCTAGCTGGTCTGTCATGTTATAATAGAGACAGTAGATCTAGCTGGTCTGTCATATTATAATAGAGACAGTAGATCTAGCTGGTCTGTCATATTATAATAGAGACAGTAGATCTAGCTGGTCTGTCATAATATAATAGAGACAGTAGATCTAGCTGGTCTGTCATATTATAATAGAGACAGTAGATCTAGCTGGTCTGTCATATTATAAATAGAGACAGTAGATCTAGCTGGTCTGTCATTATTAAAATAGACAGACAGTAGATCTAGCTGGTCTGTCATAATATAATAGAGACAGTAGATCTAGCTGGTCTGTCATAATATAATAGAGACAGTAGATCTAGCTGGTCTGTCATATTATAATAGAGACAGTAGATCTAGCTGGTCTGTCATATTATAATAGAGACAGTAGATCTAGCTGGTCTGTCATAATATAATAGAGACAGTAGATCTAGCTGGTCTGTCATAATATAATAGAGACAGTAGATCTAGCTGGTCTGTCATAATAATAGAGACAGTAGATCTAGCTGGTCTGTCATAATATAATAGAGACAGTAGATCTAGCTGGTCTGTCATATTATAATAGAGACAGTAGATCTAGCTGGTCTGTCATATTATAATAGAGACAGTAGATCTAGCTGGTCTGTCATATTATAATAGAGACAGTAGATCTAGCTGGTCTGTCATATTATAATAGAGACAGTAGATCTAGCTGGTCTGTCATAATATAATAGAGACAGTAGATCTAGCTGGTCTGTCATAATATAATAGAGACAGTAGATCTAGCTGGTCTGTCATAATATAATAGAGACAGTAGATCTAGCTGGTCTGTCATAATATAATAGAGACAGTAGATCTAGCTGGCTCTGTCATAATATAATAGAGACAGTAGATCTAGCTGGTCTGTCATAATATAATAGAGACAGTAGATCTAGCTGGTCTGTCATATTATAATAGAGACAGTAGATCTAGCTGGTCTGTCATAATATAATAGAGACAGTAGATCTAGCTGGTCTGTCATATTATAATAGAGACAGTAGATCTAGCTGGTCTGTCATATTATAATAGAGACAGTAGATCTAGCTGGTCTGTCATAATATAATAGAGACAGTAGATCTAGCTGGTCTGTCATAATATAATAGAGACAGTAGATCTAGCTGGTCTGTCATATTATAATAGAGACAGTAGATCTAGCTGGTCTGTCATATTATAATAGAGACAGTAGATCTAGCTGGTCTGTCATATTATAATAGAGACAGTAGATCTAGCTGGTCTGTCATAATATAATAGAGACAGTAGATCTAGCTGGTCTGTCATATTATAATAGAGACAGTAGATCTAGCTGGTCTGTCATACTATAATAGAGACAGTAGATCTAGCTGGTCTGTCATAATATAATAGAGACAGTAGATCTAACTGGTCTGTCATATTATAATAGAGACAGTAGATCTAGCTGGTCTGTCATAATATAATAGAGACAGTAGATCTAGCTGGTCTGTCATTATTATAATAGAGACAGTAGAACAAGCTGGTCTGTCAAAATATAATAGAGACAGTAGATCTAGCTGGTCTGTCATAATATAATAGAGACAGTAGATCTAGCTGGTCTGTCATAATATAATAGAGACAGTAGATCTAGCTGGTCTGTCATATTATAATAGAGACAGTAGATCTAGCTGGTCTGTCATATTATAATAGAGACAGTAGATCTAGCTGGTCTGTCATATTATAATAGAGACAGTAGATCTAGCTGGTCTGTCATAATATAATAGAGACAGTAGATCTAGCTGGTCTGTCATATTATAATAGAGACAGTAGATCTAGCTGGTCTGTCATATTATAATAGAGACAGTAGATCTAGCTGGTCTGTCATAATATAATAGAGACAGTAGATCTAGCTGGTCTGTCATATTATAATAGAGACAGTAGATCTAGCTGGTCTGTCATATATAATAGAGACAGTAGATCTAGCTGGTCTGTCATATTATAATAGAGACAGTAGATCTAGCTGGTCTGTCATAATATAATAGAGACAGTAGATCTAGCTGGTCTGTCATAATATAATAGAGACAGTAGATCTAGCTGGTCTGTCATAATATAATAGAGACAGTAGATCTAGCTGGTCTGTCATAATATAATAGAGACAGTAGATCTAGCTGGTCTGTCATATTATAATAGAGACAGTAGATCTAGCTGGTCTGTCATAATATAATAGAGACAGTAGATCTAGCTGGTCTGTCATATTATAATAGAGACAGTAGATCTAGCTGGTCTGTCATAATATAATAGAGACAGTAGATCTAGCTGGTCTGTCATATTATAATAGAGACAGTAGATCTAGCTGGTCTGTCATAATATAATAGAGACAGTAGATCTAGCTGGTCTGTCATAATATAATAGAGACAGTAGATCTAGCTGGTCTGTCATAATATAATAGAGACAGTAGATCTAGCTGGTCTGTCATAATATAATAGAGACAGTCTAGATCTGTCAGCTGATCTCTGGTCTCATATTATAATAGAGACAGTAGATCTAGCTGGTCTGTCATATTATAATAGAGACAGTAGATCTAGCTGGTCTGTCATATTATAATAGAGACAGTAGATCTAGCTGGTCTGTCATATTATAAATAGAGACAGTAGATCTAGCTGGTCTGTCATAATATAATAGAGACAGTAGATCTAGCTGGTCTGTCATATTATAATATAATAGACAGTAGATCTAGCTGGTCTGTCATAATATAATAGAGACAGTAGATCTAGCTGGTCTGTCATAATATAATAGAGACAGTAGATCTAGCTGGTCTGTCATAATATAATAGAGACAGTAGATCTAGCTGGTCTGTCATAATATAATAGAGACAGTAGATCTAGCTGGTCTGTCATATTATAATAGAGACAGTAGATCTAGCTGGTCTGTCATAATATAATAGAGACAGTAGATCTAGCTGGTCTGTCATAATATAATAGAGACAGTAGATCTAGCTGGTCTGTCATAATATAATAGAGACAGTAGATCTAGCTGGTCTGTCATATTATAATAGAGACAGTAGATCTAGCTGGTCTGTCATATTATAATAGAGACAGTAGATCTAGCTGGTCTGTCATATTATAATAGAGACAGTAGATCTAGCTGGTCTGTCATATTATAATAGAGACAGTAGATCTAGCTGGTCTGTCATAATATAATAGAGACAGTAGATCTAGCTGGTCTGTCATAATATAATAGAGACAGTAGATCTAGCTGGTCTGTCATATTATAATAGAGACAGTAGATCTAGCTGGTCTGTCATAATATAATAGAGACAGTAGATCTAGCTGGTCTGTCATATTATAATAGAGACAGTAGATCTAGCTGGTCTGTCATATTATAATAGAGACAGTAGATCTAGCTGGTCTGTCATAATATAATAGAGACAGTAGATCTAGCTGGTCTGTCATATTATAATAGAGACAGTAGATCTAGCTGGTCTGTCATAATATAATAGAGACAGTAGATCTAGCTGGTCTGTCATAATATAATAGAGACAGTAGATCTAGCTGGTCTGTCATATATAATAGAGACAGTAGATCTAGCTGGTCTGTCATATTATAATAGAGACAGTAGATCTAGCTGGTCTGTCATATTATAATAGAGACAGTAGATCTAGCTGGTCTGTCATAATATAATAGAGACAGTAGATCTAGCTGGTCTGTCATAATATAATAGAGACAGTAGATCTAGCTGGTCTGTCATATTATAATAGAGACAGTCGATCTAGCTGGTCTGTCATATTATAATAGAGACAGTAGATCTAGCTGGTCTGTCATAATATAATAGAGACAGTAGATCTAGCTGGTCTGTCATATTATAATAGAGACAGTAGATCTAGCTGGTCTGTCATATTATAATAGAGACAGTAGATCTAGCTGGTCTGTCATATTATAATAGAGACAGTAGATCTAGCTGGTCTGTCATAATATAATTGAGACAGTCAATCTAGCTGGTCTGTCATATTATAATAGAGACAGTCGATCTAGCTGGTCCGTCATAATATAATAGAGACAGAGACAGTAGATCTAGCTGGTCTGTCATATTATAATAGAGACTGTAGATCTAGCTGGTCTGTCATTCTATAATAGAGACAGTAGATCTAGCTGGTCTGTCATAATATAATAGAGACAGTCGATCTAGCTGGTCTGTCATATTATAATAGAGACAGTAGATCTAGCTGGTCTGTCATATTATAATAGAGACAGTAGATCTAGCTGGTCTGTCATAATATAATAGAGACAGTAGATCTAGCTGGTCTGTCATAATATAATAGAGACAGTAGATCTAGCTGGTCTGTCATAATATAATAGAGACAGTAGATCTAGCTGGTCTGTCATATTATAATAGAGACAGTAGATCTAGCTGGTCTGTCATATTATAATAGAGACAGTAGATCTAGCTGGTCTGTCATATTATAATAGAGACAGTAGATCTAGCTGGTCTGTCATATTATAATAGAGACAGTAGATCTAGCTGGTCTGTCATATTATAATAGAGACAGTAGATCTAGCTGGTCTGTCATAATATAATAGAGACAGTAGATCTAGCTGGTCTGTCATAATATAATAGAGACAGTAGATCTAGCTGGTCTGTCATATTATAATAGAGACAGTAGATCTAGCTGGTCTGTCATATTATAATAGAGACAGTAGATCTAGCTGGTCTGTCATATTATAATAGAGACAGTAGATCTAGCTGGTCTGTCATATTATAATAGAGACAGTAGATCTAGCTGGTCTGTCATATTATAATATAGACAGTAGATCTAGCTGGTCTGTCATATTATAATAGAGACAGTAGATCTAGCTGGTCTGTCATATTATAATAGAGACAGTAGATCTAGCTGGTCTGTCATATTATAATAGAGACAGTAGATCTAGCTGGTCTGTCATTATATAATAGAGACAGTAGATCTAGCTGGTCTGTCATAATATAATAGAGACAGTAGATCTAGCTGGTCTGTCATAATATAATAGAGACAGTAGATCTAGCTGGTCTGTCATAATATAATAGAGACAGTAGATCTAGCTGGTCTGTCATATTATAATAGAGACAGTAGATCTAGCTGGTCTGTCATAATATAATAGAGACAGTAGATCTAGCTGGTCTGTCGTAATATAATAGAGACAGTAGATCTAGCTGGTCTGTCATAATATAATAGAGACAGTAGATCTAGCTGGTCTGTCATAATATAATAGAGACAGTAGATCTAGCTGGTCTGTCATAATATAATAGAGACAGTAGATCTAGCTGGTCTGTCATAATATAATAGAGACAGTAGATCTAGCTGGTCTGTCATATATAATAGAGACAGTAGATCTAGCTGGTCTGTCATAATATAATAGAGACAGTAGATCTAGCTGGTCTGTCATATTATAATAGAGACAGTAGATCTAGCTGGTCTGTCATATTATAATAGAGACAGTAGATCTAGCTGGTCTGTCATATTATAATAGAGACAGTAGATCTAGCTGGTCTGTCATATTATAATAGAGACAGTAGATCTAGCTGGTCTGTCATAATATAATAGAGACAGTAGATCTAGCTGGTCTGTCATAATATAATAGAGACAGTAGATCTAGCTGGTCTGTCATAATAATAGAGACAGTAGATCTAGCTGGTCTGTCATATTATAATAGAGAGAGTAGATCTAGCTGGTCTGTCATATTATAATAGAGACAGTAGATCTAGCTGGTCTGTCATAATATAATAGAGACAGTAGATCTAGCTGGTCTGTCATATTATAATAGAGACAGTAGATCTAGCTGGTCTGTCATATTATAATAGAGACAGTAGATCTAGATGGTCTGTCATAATATAATAGAGACAGCAGATCTAGCTGGTCTGTCATAATACAATAGAGACAGTAGATCTAGCAGCTCTGTCATATTATAATAGAGACAGTAGATCTAGCTGGTCTGTCATAATTCAATAGAGACAGTAGATATAGCTCGTCTGTCATATTATAATCGTGACAGTAGATCTAGCTGGTATGTCATAATATAATAGAGACAGTAGATCTAGCTGGTCTGTCATAGTATAATAGAGACAGTAGATCTAGCTGGTCTGTCATAATATAATAGAGACAGTAGATCTAGCTGGTCTGTCATAATATAATAGAGACAGTAGATCTAGCTGGTCTGTCATATTATAATAGAGACAGTAGATCTAGCTGGTCTGTCATAATATAATAGAGACAGTAGATCTACCTGGTCTGTCATATTATAATAGAGACAGTAGATCTAGCTGGTCTGTCATATTATAATAGAGACAGTAGATCTAGCTGGTCTGTCATAATGAGTCTAGCTGGTCTGTCATATTATAATAGAGACAGTAGATCTAGCTGGTCTGTCATAATATAATAGAGACAGTAGATCTAGCTGGTCTGTCATATTATAATAGAGACAGTAGATCAAGCTGGTCTGTCATATTATAATAGAGACAGTAGATCTAGCTGGTCTGTCATAATATAATAGAGACAGTAGATCTAGCTGGTCTGTCATAATATAATAGAGACAATAGATCTAGCTGGTCTGTCATAATATAATAGAGACAGTAGATCTAGCTGGTCTGTCATAATATAATAGAGACAGTAGATCTAGCTGGTCTGTCATATTATAATAGAGACAGTAGATCTAGCTGGTCTGTCATAATATAATAGAGACAGTAGATCTAGCTGGTCTGTCATATTATAATAGAGACAGTAGATCTAGCTGGTCTGTCATATTATAATAGAGACAGTAGATCTAGCTGGTCTGTCATATTATAATAGAGACAGTAGATCTAGCTGGTCTGTCATAATATAATAGAGACAGTAGATCTAGCTGGTCTGTCATAATATAATAGAGACAGAGATCTAGCTGGTCTGTCATAATATAATAGAGACTGGCTGGTCTGTCATAATATAATAGAGACAGTAGATCTAGCTGGTCTGTCATAATATAATAGAGACAGTAGATCTAGCTGGTCTGTCATAATATAATAGAGACAGTAGATCTAGCTGGTCTGTCATAATATAATAGAGACAGTAGATCTAGCTGGTCTGTCATATTATAATAGAGACAGTAGATCTAGCTGGTCTGTCATATTATAATAGTAGATCTAGCTGGTCTGTCATAATATAATAGAGACAGTAGATCTAGCTGGTCTGTCATAATATAATAGAGACAGTAGATCTAGCTGGTCTGTCATAATATAATAGAGACAGTAGATCTAGCTGGTCTGTCATAATATAATAGAGACAGTAGATCTAGCTGGTCTGTCATATTATAATAGAGACAGTAGATCTAGCTGGTCTGTCATAATATAATAGAGACAGTAGATCTAGCTGGTCTGTCATATTATAATAGAGACAGTAGATCTAGCTGGTCTGTCATATTATATAATAGAGACAGTAGATCTAGCTGGTCTGTCATATTATAATAGAGACAGTAGATCTAGCTGGTCTGTCATAATATAATAGAGACAGTAGATCTAGCTGGTCTGTCATAATATAATAGAGACAGTAGATCTAGCTGGTCTGTCATATATAATAGAGACAGTAGATCTAGCTGGTCTGTCATAATATAATAGAGACAGTAGATCTAGCTGGTCTGTCATATTATAATAGAGACAGTAGATCTAGCTGGTCTGTCATATTATAATAGAGACAGTAGATCTAGCTGGTCTGTCATATTATAATAGAGACAGTAGACCTAGCTGGTCGGTCATATTATAATAGAGACAGTAGATCTAGCTGGTCTGTCATAATATAATAGAGACAGTTGACCTAGCTGGTCTGTCATAATATAATAGAGACAGTAGATCTAGCTGGTCTGTCATAATATAATAGAGACAGTAGATCTAGCTGGTCTGTCATAATATAATAGAGACAGTAGATCTAGCTGGTCTGTCATATTATAATAGAGACAGTAGATCTAGCTGGTCTGTCATATTATAATAGAGACAGTAGATCTAGCTGGTCTGTCATATTATAATAGAGACAGTAGATCTAGCTGGTCTGTCATAGTACAATAGAGACAGTATATCTAGCTGGTCTGTCATAATATAATAGAGACAGTAAATCTAGCTGGTCTGTCATAGTACAATAGAGACAGTAGATCTAGCTGGTCTGTCATATTATAATAGAGACAGTAGATCTAGCTGGTCTGTCATAATATAATAGAGACAGTATATCTACCTGGTCTGTCATAATATAACAGAGACAGTAGATCGTGCTGGTCTGTCATAATATAATAGAGACAGTAAATCTAGCTGGTCTGTCATAGTACAATAGAGACAGTAGATCTAGCTGGTCTGTCATAATATAATAGAGACAGTAGATCTAGCTGGTCTGTCATATTATAATAGAGACAGTAGATCTAGCTGGTCTGTCATATTATAATAGAGACAGTAGATCTAGCTGGTCTGTCATATTATAATAGAGACAGTAGTTCTAGCTGGTCTGTCATAATATAATAGAGACAGTAGATCTAGCTGGTCTGTCATAATATAATAGAGACAGTAGATCTAGCTGGTCTGTCATATTATAATAGAGACAGTAGATCTAGCTGGTCTGTCATAATATAATAGAGACAGTAGATCTAGCTGGTCTGTCATATTATAATAGAGACAGTAGATCTAGCTGGTCTGTCATATTATAATAGAGACAGTAGATCTAGCTGGTCTGTCATAATATAATAGAGACAGTAGATCTAGCTGGTCTGTCATATTATAATTGAGACAGTAGATCTAGCTGGTCTGTCATAATATAATTGAGACAGTAGATCTAGCGGATCTGTCATATTTTAATAGAGACAGTAGATCTAGCTGGTCTTTCATAATATAATAGAGACAGTCAATCTAGCTGGTCTGTCATATTATAATAGAGACAGTAGATCTAGATGGTCTGTCAAAATATCATAGAGACAGTAGATCTCGCTGGTCTGTCATAATATAATAGAGACAGTATAATAGAGACAGTAGATATAGCTGGTCTGTCAATATATAATAGATACAGTAGATCTAGCTGGTCTGTCATTATATGATAGAGACAGTAGATCTAGCTTGTCTGTCATAATATAATAGAGAAAGTAGATCTAGCTGGTCTGTCAAAATATCATAGAGACAGTAGATTGAGCTGGTCTGTCATAATATAATAGTGACAGTAGACCTAGCTGGTCTGTCATAATATAATAGAGACAGTAGATCTAGCTGGTCTGTCATAATATCATAGAGACAGTAGATCTAGCTGGTCTGTCATAATATAATAGAGACAGTAGATCTAGCTGGTCTGTCATAATATAATAGAGACAGTAGATCTAGCTGGTCTGTCATAATATAATAGAGACAGTAGATCCTGCTGGTCTGACATAATATAATAGAGACAGTAGATCTAGCTGGTCTGTCATAATATAATAGAGACAGTAGATCTAGCTGGTCTGTCATAATATAATAGAGACAGTAGATCTACAGTCTGACAGTCTAGCTGGTCTGTCATAATATAATAGAGACAGTAGATCTAGCTGGTCTGTCATAATATAATAGAGACAGTAGATCTAGCTGGTCTGTCATAATATAATAGAGACAGTAGATCTAGCTGGTCTGTCATAATATAATAGAGACAGTAGATCTAGCTGGTCTGTCATATTATAATAGAGACAGTAGATCTAGCTGGTCTGTCATAATATAATAGAGACAGTAGATCTAGCTGGTCTGTCATAATATAATAGAGACAGTAGATCTAGCTGGTCTGTCATAATATAATAGAGACAGTAGATCTAGCTGGTCTGTCATATTATATAGACAGTAGATCTAGCTGGTCTGTCATAATATAATAGAGACAGTAGATCTAGCTGGTCTGTCATATATAATAGAGACAGTAGATCTAGCTGGTCTGTCATAATATAATAGAGACAGTAGATCTAGCTGGTCTGTCATATATAATAGAGACAGTAGATCTAGCTGGTCTGTCATAATATAATAGAGACAGTAGATCTAGCTGGTCTGTCATAATATAATAGAGACAGTAGATCTAGCTGGTCTGTCATATATATAATAGAGACAGTAGAGACAGTAGATCTAGCTGGTCTGTCATAATATAATAGAGACAGTAGATCTAGCTGGTCTGTCATATTATAATAGAGACAGTAGATCTAGCTGTCTGTCATAATATAATAGAGACAGTAGATCTAGCTGGTCTGTCATATATATAATAGAGACAGTAGATCTAGCTGGTCTGTCATAATATAATAGAGACAGTAGATCTAGCTGGTCTGTCATAATATAATAGAGACAGTAGATCTAGCTGGTCTGTCATAATATAATAGAGACAGTAGATCAGCTGGTCTGTCATAATATAATAGCTGGATCTGGTCTGTCATAATATAATAGAGACAGTAGATCTAGCTGGTCTGTCATAATATAATAGAGACAGTAGATCTAGCTGGTCTGTCATATATAATAGAGACAGTAGATCTAGCTGGTCTGTCATAATATAATAGAGACAGTAGATCTAGCTGGTCTGTCATATTATAATAGAGACAGTAGATCTAGCTGGTCTGTCATATTATAATAGAGACAGTAGATCTAGCTGGTCTGTCATAATATAATAGAGACAGTAGATCTAGCTGGTCTGTCATAATATAATAGAGACAGTAGATCTAGCTGGTCTGTCATATTATAATATGACAGTAGATCTAGACAGTAGATCTAGCTGGTCTGTCATATTATAATAGAGACAGTAGATCTAGCTGGTCTGTCATAATATAATAGAGACAGTAGATCTAGCTGGTCTGTCATAATATAATAGAGACAGTAGATCTAGCTGGTCTGTCATAATATAATAGAGACAGTAGATCTAGCTGGTCTGTCATAATATAATAGAGACAGTAGATCTAGCTGGTCTGTCATAATATAATAGAGACAGTAGATCTAGCTGGTCTGTCATATTATAATAGAGACAGTAGATCTAGCTGGTCTGTCATAATATAATAGAGACAGTAGATCTAGCTGGTCTGTCATAATAATAGAGACAGTAGATCTAGCTGGTCTGTCATAATATAATAGAGACAGTAGATCTAGCTGGTCTGTCATATTATAATAGAGACAGTAGATCTAGCTGGTCTGTCATATTATAATAGAGACAGTAGATCTAGCTGGTCTGTCATAATATAATAGAGACAGTAGATCTAGATCTAGCTGGTCTGTCATATATATAATAGAGACAGTAGATCTAGCTGGTCTGTCATAATATAATAGAGACAGTAGAGACAGTAGATCTAGCTGATCTGGTCATATTATAATAGAGACAGTAGATCTAGCTGGTCTGTCATATTATAATAGAGACAGTAGATCTAGCTGGTCTGTCATATTATAATAGAGACAGTAGATCTAGCTGGTCTGTCATATATATAATAGAGACAGTAGATCTAGCTGGTCTGTCATAATATAATAGAGACAGTAGATCTAGCTGGTCTGTCATAATATAATAGAGACAGTAGATCTAGCTGGTCTGTCATAATATAATAGAGACAGTAGATCTAGCTGGTCTGTCATAATATAATAGAGACAGTAGATCTAGCTGGTCTGTCATAATATAATAGAGACAGTAGATCTAGCTGGTCTGTCATAATATAATAGAGACAGTAGATCTAGCTGGTCTGTCATATGTCATAATATAATAGAGACAGTAGATCTAGCTGGTCTGTCATAATATAATAGAGACAGTAGATCTAGCTGGTCTGTCATAATATAATAGAGACAGTAGATCTAGCTGGTCTGTCATAATATAATAGAGACAGTAGATCTAGCTGGTCTGTCATATTATAATAGAGACAGTAGATCTAGCTGGTCTGTCATAATATAATAGAGACAGTAGATCTAGCTGGTCTGTCATAATATAATAGAGACAGTAGATCTAGCTGGTCTGTCATAATATAATAGAGACATATTATAATAGAGACAGTAGATCTAGCTGGTCTGTCATAATATAATAGAGACAGTAGATCTAGCTGGTCTGTCATAATATAATAGAGACAGTAGATCTAGCTGGTCTGTCATATATAATAGAGACAGTAGATCTAGCTGGTCTGTCATAATATAATAGAGACAGTAGATCTAGCTGGTCTGTCATATTATAATAGAGACAGTAGATCTAGCTGGTCTGTCATAATATAATAGAGACAGTAGATCTAGCTGGTCTGTCATATTATAATAGAGACAGTAGATCTAGCTCTAGCTGGTCTGTCGTAATATAATTGAGACAGTCAATCTAGCTGGTCTGTCATATTATAATAGAGACAGTCGATCTAGCTGGTCTGTCATATTATAATTGAGACAGTAGATATAGCTGGTCTGTCATATTATAATAGAGACAGTAGATCTAGCTGGTCTGTCATTATATAATAGAGACAGTAGATCTAGCTGGTCTGTCAATATATAATAGAGACAGTAGATCTAGCTGGTCTGTCATTATATGATAGAGACAGTAGATCTAGCTGGTCTGTCAAAATATCATAGAGACAGCAGATTGAGCTGGTCTGTCATAATATAATAGTGACAGTAGACCTAGCTGGTCTGTCATAATATAATAGAGAAAGTAGATCTAGCTGGTCTGTCAAAATATCATAGAGACAGTAGATTGAGCTGGTCTGTCATAATATAATAGTGACAGTAGACCTAGCTGGTCTGTCAAAATATCATAGAGACAGTAGATCTAGCTGGTCTGTCATAATATCATAGAGACAGTATATCGAGCTGGTCTG
>NW_024607527.1:17500-28887 GCF_018296145.1 Oncorhynchus tshawytscha | reverse complement strand
CTGACCTGTGGTCTAGACCCAGTAACCCAGGGTACTACTGCCTGGTGACCCAGAGAACTAGACCTGTGGTCTAGACCAACCCAGGGTACTACTGCCAGGGACCTAGAGAACTAGACCTGTGGTCAGGACCCAGTAACCCAGGGTACTACTGCCTGGTGACTAGAGAACTAGACCTGTGGTCTAGACCCAGTAACCCAGGGTACTACTGCCTGGTGACCTAGAGAACTAGACCTGTGGTCTAGACCCAGTAACCCAGGGTACTACTGCCTGGTGACCTAGAGAACTAGACCTGTGGTCTAGACCCAGTAACCCAGGGTACTACTGCCTGGTGACCTAGAGAACTAGACCTTGTGGTCTAGACCCAGTAACCCAGGGTACTACTGCCTGGTGACCTGAGAACTGGACCTGTGGTCTAGAACCAGCAACCCAGGGTACTACTGCCTGGTGACCTAGACAACTGACCTGTGGTCTAGACCCAGTAACCCAGGGTACTACTGCCTGGTGACCAGAGAACTAGACCTGAACTAGACTACTGCCTGGTCCTAGAGAACTAGACCAGTAACCCAGGGTACTACTGCCTGGTGACCAAACAGAGAACTAGACCTGTGGTCTAGACCCAGTAACCCAGGGTACTAATGCCTGGTGACCAAACAGAGAACTAGACCTGTGGTCTAGGACCAGTAACCCAGGGTACTACTGTCTGGTGACCTAGAGAACTAGACCTGTGGTCTAGACCCAGTAACCCAGGGTACTACTGCCTGGTGACCAAACAGAGAACTAGACCTGTGGTCTAGACCCAACCCAGGGTACTACTGCCTGGTGACCTAGAGAACTAGACCTAGACCCAGCAACCCAGGGTACTACTGCCTGGGTGACCTAAACAGAGAACTAGACCTGTGGTCTAGACCCAGCAACCCAGGGTACTACTGCCTGGTGACCCAGAGAACTAGACCTGTGGTCTAGACCCAGTAACCCAGGGTACTACTGCCTGGTGACCAAACAGAGAACTAGACCTGTGGTCTAGACCCAGTAACCCAGGTACTACTGCCTGGTGACCTAGAGAACTAGACCTGTGGTCTAGACCCAGTAACCCAGGGTACTACTGCCTGGTGACCAAGAGAACTAGACCTGTGGTCTAGACCCAGTAACCCAGGGTACTACTGCCTGGTGACCAAACAGAGAACTAGACCTGTGGTCTAGACCCAGTAACCCAGGGTACTACTGCCTGGTGACCTAGAGAACTAGACCTGTGGTCTAGACCCAGTAACCCAGGTACTACTGCCTGGTGACCTAGAGAACTAGACCTGTGGTCTAGACCCAGTAACCCAGGGTACTACTGCCTGGTGACCTAGAGAACTAGACCTGTGGTCTAGACCCAGTAACCCAGGGTACTACTGCCTGGTGACCTAGAGAACTAGACCTGTGGTCTAGACCCAGTAACCCAGGGTACTACTGCCTGGTGACCTAGAGAACTAGACCTGTGGTCTAGACCCAGTAACCCAGGGTACTACTGCCTGGTGACCAGAGAACTAGACCTGTGGTCTAGACCCAGTAACCCAGGGTACTAATGCCTGGTGACCAAACAGAGAACTAGACCTGTGGTCTAGACCCAGTAACCCAGGGTACTACTGCCTGGTGACCTAGAGAACTAGACCTGTGGTCTAGACCCAGTAACCCAGGGTACTACTGCCTGGTGACCTAGAGAACTAGACCTGTGGTCTAGACCCAGTAACCCAGGGTACTACTGCCTGGTGACCTAGAGAACTAGACCTGTGGTCTAGACCCAGTAACCCAGGGTACTACTGCCTGGTGACCTAGAGAACTAGACCTGTGGTCTAGACCCAGTAACCCAGGGTACTACTGCCTGGTGACCTAGAGAACTAGACCTGTGAGACGTAATATGTGAAGACTGAAGCAGGTTAATGTGTCTGTCACAGGAGGTTGGTGGCACCTTAATTGGGGAGAACGAGCTTGTGTTAATGACTGGAGAGGGATTAGTGGAACGGTATCAAATACATCAAACACATGGTTTCCATGGTTCCCATGGTTTTCAGGTGTTTGATGCCATTACATTCGCTCTGTTAGACCATTATTATGAGCGGTCCTCCCTTCAGCAGCCTCCTGTGGTGTCTGTGGCTGGGGGTCAGTCCTCTGTGGCTGGGGGGGTCAGTCTTCTGTGGCTGGGGTGTCTGCTGGGAGGTCAGTCTGCTGTGGCTGGGGGTCAGTCTGCTGTGGGGTCAGTCTGCTGTGGCTGGGGGTCAGTCTGCTGTGGCTGGGGGGTCAGTCTGCTGCTGGGGTCAGTCTGCTGTGGCTGGAAGGTCAGTATGCTGTGGCTGGGGGGTCAGTCTGCTGTGGCTGGAAGGTCAGTATGCTGTGGCTGGGGGGCATCTGAACATACATTTCACATCAGCTACTATGAACAAATCCATTTTATATCAAGGTTTGGCTTTGTGTGTAGTATGCCTACAGCTGTTTTACATACAAAAAAAAAGTAAATCTAAATGATTGACTTTTGACCTGCAAATATTTCATGGACTTACCTCAGTTAATTGGCAAGTTATCAATCGGCAGGATGGGAATTAGTCTTACTGCAGCACTAGTCCAATAACATCATTTTTAAAAGCTTAAATACTTTATGCAAGGCAGCACTGCAGTAGCAAGCATCATTCATTCCATTTGAGCACATTAAAACAAATGTATTTATGAAATGTGGCTTATCACCATTTCACAGGCTCTAGAACACATCAGCTCATTGAGATACCATTCTCAGCTCTCTGCAGGGAATTTGTCACTGTTCCTTTAATCTCATGCTGCCTGTGACATTCTCCTCAAAGCTCTGGAAACAAAGGAAAGAAGAAGTGAGAGGAAGAGAGAAGAATAGAGAAGAGAAGAGAGGAAAACACTGGTTTCAACAGATCCGGTTTGAATCCCAGAATGATCAATACTAAACACGACTCTCCCATTTCCTCTTTCTTCACTGTACTGCTTCTTCCTCTCCTAGGTTTGTACTGTGTTGTGTGTGTGTGTGTGTGTGTGTGTGTGTGTGTGTGTTTACACAACCTGAACAATGCACTACTCAGAGCCCAATATGACCCAAACCTATAATTATTAATTTACACAAGTTCCCCCTAATATGTGGAGATGTGTGAACAGGTCTGGTAAACAGACAGCTGTCAGCCTGTTGTTGATCAGGGAGACATGTCAATAAGGACGCACCTGGTGGGCCCTGGTGGCCAAGTCTTCCTTTCTCCTATAGATGGCCTTTCTTTGAGGGTCATTTGAATCTGTCATTGTCATTAAGGTGTAAAAACAGAACACCATTATTATCATATAGTAACAATACAGAACATTATGCTAAATCACAATTGAAAACCAAAACGTGTGAAATGAATTTTTTTAAATGATGTTGTGCACATGGCCTGGAAACGGTGTGAGTCTGAGGCTTTACAGAAACAGAAAGAACTCTAGTATAGAACACGACAGAGACACTCCAGAACACTCCAGGTCATTCTGTGTTCCGCAGGCAGCAACATTCTGTCCCCTCACATTACCCACAGAGCACCACGCTGCAGCAGGTCAGCAGTTTACGGTTTAGCACCTGCCCACGCGTGGTCAACTAAATCCAACATGGCAAGACCAGCTCCCAGTCGCCACCTCCTCTCTCACACAGTCACATTACATAGATGGGTCTGGGTCTGATGGCCTAGCTGGGGTTGGTCTGGTGGTTGGATGGAAATAACAGCCACAGTTAAAGTGAGGAGTTTGTGAGAGTGAAAGAGAAGGTCCATGTGAGTAGGTATTTCTAATTTATATTCATGTGTTTTTGTGCCAATGTGCTTCACAAACATTTGATAACTATGAATGTTAAAGTAGACTATACTCAGTGTGCACAAGGGACTCATAAGGTTGAGGTTGTTCATGGAGCTATTGTCTGTTTTCCTTCTCATTTAAACACATGATATTCACTAATCCTATACTCCCAAACCTGGCTGGCAGTAGCAACAAGTGCTCACAGCTTCATTCCCGAATCAGACGTTTGTCCATAAACATCAACTTTAGAAGGTTAAGTTTAGGCATTCATTCTGAATGGTTGAGTTCTGGGTTATGTTTAGGCATTCATTCTGAATGGTTGAGTTCTGGGTTATGTTTAGGCATTCATTCTGAATGGTTGAGTTCTGGGTTATGTTTAGGCATTCATTCTGAATGGTTGAGTTCTGGGTTATGTTTAGGCATTCATTCTGAATGTTTAGGCATTCATTCTGAATGGTTGAGTTCTGGGTTATGTTTAGGCATTCATTCTGAATGGTTGAGTTCTGGGTTATGTTTAGGCATTCATTCTGAATGGTTGAGTTCTGGGTTATGTTTAGGCATTCATTCTGAATGGTTGAGTTCTGGGTTATGTTTAGGCATTCATTCTGAATGGTTGAGTTCTGGGTTATGTTTAGGCATTCATTCTGAATGGTTGAGTTCTGGGTTAAAGTTTAGGCATTCATTCTGAATGGTTGAGTTCTGGGTTAAGTTTAGGCATTCATTCTGAATGGTTGAGTTCTGGGTTATGTTTAGGCATTCATTCTGAATGGTTGAGTTCTGGGTTAAGTTTAGGCATTCATTCTGAATGGTTGAGTTCTGGGTTAAGTTTAGGCATTCATTCTGAATGGTTGAGTTCTGGATTAAGGTTTGGGATTCGTTCTGATTGGTTGAGTTCTGGGATATGTGTAACGTTCTTCGTCGGGCGAAAGAGAGGAGGACCAAAATGCAGCGTGATGATCATCCATTTTAATAGAATACTTAAACAACGAACAAATAATAAATAAACAATAAACCGACAAAATGAAACGAAGACAAAACAGTCCCGTAACGTAAACACACGAACACTGGAAACAGGAACAATCACCCACACCCCACAATACAAAACAGGCTACCTATATATGGTTCCCAATCAGAGACAACGACTAACACCTACCTCTGATTGAGAACCATATCAGGCCAAGCACATCGAAACAGACAAACTAGACATACAACATAGAATGCCCACTCAGATCACACCCTGACCAACCAAAACATAGAAACAAACAACGCGAACTATGGTCAGAGTGTGACAATATGGTTTGGTATAGGATGAAAGCAAAAACAACTCCACGGTTCAGTTAAGGCATTAATACAGGAGCTCACGGCTTACAACCATCTACCAGCCCTGTCCACAACACCCTAACAAAACACAAGGCTTACACCCATCTACCAGCCCTGTCCACAACACCCTAACAAAACACAAGGCTTACACCCATCTACCAGCCCTGTCCACAACACCTAACAAAACACAAGGCTTACACCCATCTACCAGCCCTGTCCACAACACCCTAACAAAACACAAGGCTTACACCCATCTACCAACCCTGTCCACAACACCCTAACAAGACACAAGGCTTACACCCATCTACCAGCCCTGTCCACAACACCCTAACAAGACACAAGGCTTACAACCATCTACCAACCCTGTCCACAACACCCTAACAAGACACAAGGCTTACACCCATCTACCAACCCTGTCCACAACACCCTAACAAGACACAAGGCTTATACCCATCTACCAGCCCTGTCCACAACACCCTAACAAGACACAAGGCTTACACCCATCTACCAGCCCTGTCCACAACACCCTAACAAGACACAAAGCTACTTGTGTCACGCCCTGATCTGTTTCACCTGTCCTTGTGCTTGTCTCCACCCCCTCCAGTTGTCGCTTACTATCCCCAGTATATTTATCCCTGTGTTTCCTGTCTCTCTGTGCCAGTTCGCCTTGTTTTGCCAAGTCAACCAGCGTTTTTCCCAGTCTCTGTTTTTTCCCAGTCTCTGTTCTTTCCCAGTCTCTGTTCTTTCCCAGTCTCTGTATTCTCCTAGGCCTCCTGGTTCTGACCCTTGCCTGTCCTGATGCCGAACCCTCCTGCCTGACCACTCTCCCTGTCCTAACCTCGAGCCTGTCCTGACCTCGAGCCTGTCCTGACCTCGAGCCTGTCCTGACCTCGAGCCTGTCCTGACCTCGAGCCTGCCTATCCCCTTGTAATGTTTGGACTCAGACCTGATTACTGAACCCCTCCCTGTTCTGACCTCGAGCCTGCCTATCCCCTTGTAATGTTTGGACTCAGACCTGATTACTGAACCCCTCCCTGTTCTGACCTCGAGCCTGCCTATCGCCTGGTACTGTTTGGACTCAGACTTGATTACTGAACCTCTCCCTGTTCTGACCTCGAGCCTGCCTATCGCCTGGTACTGTTTGGACTCTGACCTGGTTTATGAACTCTCGCCTGTTCCCGACCTGCCTTTTGCCTACCCCTTTTGCTATAATAAATATCAGAGCTCAACCATCTGCCTCCTGTGTCTACATTTGGGTTTCGCTTTGTGCCCTTATACTTGACGGTAATAGCAGACACCATTGACCCGAGTGGCCGTTTTGTGTCATCTCCTGACGTCCCGCTCACCTGGCCGGACATCTAATTTCACAGTGGCTCTTCTGCGACCCGGCTGGGCAACAGACCGTGGAGACAAAGTCCTCCTCTTCCTTTTACAGTTCTACAAGTAGCCACAGCAGCAGGGCCTATTTCTGCTTCAGCAAGTCTCATCGATGGTGAGGTAGCAGGGATTCAGTGTGTTATGGTCACGACAGCAGGAGGATCCTATTATTATCTCAGTGAGTGTCTCTGATGCTCTGAAGGAGAAAATTCAAATGGGAGAGGCTACCGATGGGCACGTACTAAGAAACAGATTTTGAAAGAGGAATATATCTGGTCAAAATGGAATTGAATTACAGACACTGTATTGAAGCGTCGTAATCCCTTATTTGTGTGTATTTCCTAGTAGGGACAACATTGAGTCAGACCTGAGGACACAACATCAATCACACTGCTATTATGACCTGTTAGTACATTGACAGTTAGGACATTCATCTTAACATGGGTGAGGCAACCACATATCAAAACAAGTATGTTTTTCCTCAATAAAGTAGTCAGTAGCCTAGATGACAAGTGGACCTTATCACAGCCACAAGGATGACTCCTAAGAAACACAATTATTTTTCTTTGAATCGTTTGTCACAAAATCTTTCTGACTGTGTAGCTAAATGATCCAATCGTCAAGTTGCTTTTCAGCCCTCCAGAAAAGCATGAGGAGAAGAAAGGAGAGCTGCATTATAAAGAGAGGAGAGAGAGGAGAGAGAGAGAGAGAGAGAGAGAGGAGAGGGAGAGAGAGAGAGAGAGAGAGAGAGAGAGAGAGAGAGAGAGAGGAGAGGAGAGAGAGAGAGAGAGAGAGGAGAGGGAGAGAGAGAGAGAGAGAGGAGAGGGAGAGAGAGAGAGAGGGAGAGAGTGGAGAGGGAGAGAGAGAGGGAGAGAGAGAGAGAGGAGAGGGAGAGAGAGAGGAGAGGGAGAGAGAGAGAGAGGGAGAGAGAGAGAGAGAGGAGAGGAGAGAGAGAGAGAGAGAGAGAGAGAGAGGAGAGAGAGAGAGGAGAGGGAGAGAGAGAGAGATGAGAGGGAGAGAGAGAGAGGGAGAGGGAGAGAGAGAGGAGAGGGAGAGAGAGAGAGAGAGAGAGAGAGAGAGGGAGAGGGAGAGAGAGAGGAGAGGGAGAGAGAGAGAGAGGAGAGGGAGAGAGAGAGGGAGAGAGAGAGGAGAGGGAGAGAGAGAGAGTGTGCGTGTCCCTCTGCAGTGGGGAGGATGAGTGTACCCTTGGGCTATGCTGGCTAACAGGAAGAGAGAGTCTCTCTGACAGTTCCTCTGACACTGCAGAATCATTGTCACAGCTGCTTTTCAGTTGTCCATCTAAGAGTGCATGCACACACACACACACACACACAACACAGGTTTGTGTATACAGTATTTTTTCCATCGAATCACAATGGATTCTTTTCTTCATTACTTCATTTTCCCAATGTCCTTGTCCAATCACAGCTCTCGGATTCTGATGCAAGCTACTTCCTGTCATCCTCAGGGGAAAGGAGAGAAGCTCTGGTGTTGGCACAGAACCAGCACCAGAGCAACACTGCAATTAAAGAGACAAATTGGACAGGGCATTGATACTGTAACCTCCACATCAGGCCCTTACCCCATGAGAGACTATGTACCATGTACGGGCTAGAATACAATATCAAATGATATTTTTACCAATTTTTAAATGGTGTTTTACTCATATAAAAAATGACAATCCATAATAGTAATATCCTTGATTCCTCCCCTTCCATCCTTGTTTAAGTCACAGGGGTAAACGTACATTACAAAACTAGATATGAAATGAACCACATCCTACGAGCACAGAGACACTATTTCTACCACTGTGTATTAGTCTATAGCAAGAGCAACAACAAGACCACTGTCTAACTGTGCTGTGTCTCAACTACCATTGATTACAGTGAGGGGTAATGTCATGATGAAGCCATGGCCACGGAGAGAGGGGGTTGTTAGTGTTCTACAGACACTTTGTTTAGTGCCAAATGGAACTAATGGAATGCATCTGCTCACTGTTACTGTGGAGGAGTGTGTGATGATCCCTGCTACCTAGCAACAACCTCCACCTGCCTAATGTACCAACACTGTAGGATACTGATTGAAACTAATGCTGTTCTGCTGTAACAGATCTGAAGGTAAATAACCTGAAGTTATTGTTGTTCTGAGGATAATTGAGACATCAATTCATTTAGCCTGTGGTAAAATCAATCTGCAGACCATGTTTTTCTGTTTTGCCTGGTGGATGTTGTGACCATTTGTTGAAGATAAATGACTGACAATGAATGAAAATGGGCTTTGATGCCAATTACAGTAAATAGTGGAATAATTCCATTCAATCTTTAATCATTAGCTTTGTTTTCAGTCAGCCTCTACATTATGAGCTTGAGAACAGTAGTGAACAGTATACAGGGGTAGTTGATGTGTGTTTCCCTCCAGAATCAGGAACACAAACTTAATCCAGATTGGATTTCCCTCCTCTGTAATTAGAGAATGTCAGAGAGGCAAGTAACTCTGTGAACTCTACAGAATGGCGCCGGAGGAGATGGCTGCCGTTTTACGGATTCCTAACCAATTGTGCTATTGTGTGTTTTTTCCACGTTATTTGTAACTTATTTTGTATATAATGTTGCTGCCACCGTCTCTTATCACTGAAAAGAGCTTCTGGATATCAGGACAGTGATTACTCACCTCGTACTGGATGAAGATGTTTTCCTTAACGAGTTGGACGTGAAGGATTTACTTCATGCATCGGCAAGATATAACAGCTGCCTGGCCCGCATGGCCCAAATCCCCGTCATTCACATGAGAAAGAGACGGAGATGTCGCCGACGTAGGTCAGGGTGCCTTGTAAGGACCCGACGGCGAGTGGGTAATCTGCCTCTCCCATCAGTCCTATTAACCAATGTACAATCTTTGGATAACTAAATAGACGAGCTACGATGACGAATATCCTACCAACGGGATGTTTCACCGAGTCGTGGCAGAACGACGACATGGATAACGTACAGGTGGCGGGGTTTTCCATGCATCGGCAAGATATAACAGCTGCCTCCGGTACTACAAGGGGTGGCGGTCTGTGTATATTTGTAAACAGCTGGTGCACGAAATCTAATATTAAGGAAGTCTCAAGGTTTTGCTCACCTGAGGTAGAGTATCTCATGATAAGCTGTAGACCACACTATTTACCAAGATAATTTTTATCTATATTTTTTGTAGCTGTCTATTTACCACCCCATACCAATGCTGGCACTAAGACCACACTCAATGAGCTTTATAAGGCCATAAGCAAATAGGAAAATGCTCATCCAGAGGCGACGCTCCTAGTGGCCAGGAAATTTAAATGCAGGGAAACTTAAATCAGTTTTACCTCATTTCTACCAGCATGTTAAACGTGCAACCAGGAGAAAAAAAAACTTGACGCCACCTTTACTCCACACACAGAGACGCGTACAAAGCTCTCCCTCGACCTCCAGCTCTCCCTCGACCTGACATTTTTAACCTGTTCCTGACTGAGTCTGTAATACCAACATGTTTCAAGCAGACCACCATAGTCCCTGTCCCCAAAAACACAAAGGTAACCTGCCTAAATGATTACCGACCCGTAGCACTCACGTCTGTAGCCATGAAGTGCTTTTAAAGGCTGGTCATGGCTCACATCAACACCATTATCCCAGAAACCCTAGACCCACTCCAATTTGCATACCACCCCAACAGATCCACAGATGATGCCATCTCTATTGCACTCCACAATGCCCTTTCCCACCTGGACAAAAGGAACACCTATGTGAGGGGCTAAACACCTCCCTCTGCAACTGGATCCTGGACTTCCTGACGGTTTGTAACAACACATCCGCCACGCTGATCCTCAACAACTCTCAACCTGCTCCACTAAAGCTCTCAACCTGCTCCACTAGCCTCCACATTGACTGTACCGATACCCCCTGTATGTAGCCTCCACATTGACTCTGGGGCGGCAGTGTAGCCTAGTGGTTAGAGCGTTGGACTAGTAACCGAAAGGTTGCAAGTTCAAATCCCTGAGCTGACAGGGTACAAAATCTGTTGTTCTGCCCCTGAACAGGCAGTTAACCCACTGTTCCTAGGCCGTCATTGAAAATAAGAATTTGTTCTTAACTGACTTGCCTAGTAAAATGAAGGTAAATTATTTTTTTTTTTTAAACACAGGGGCCCCTCAGGGGTGCATGCTCAGTCCCCTCCTGTACTCCCTGTTCACCCATGACTGCATTGCCAGGCACGACTCCAACACCATCATTACGTTTGCCAATGAAACAACAGTGTTGTTGGCAAATGACGATTAGACAGCCTATAGGGAGGAGGTCAGAGACCTGGCCGTGTGGTGCCAGGACAACAACCTTTCCCTCAGCTTGATCAAGACAAAGGAGATGATTGTGGACTACAGGAAAAGGAGGACCGAGCATGCCCCCATTTTCATCGACGGGCTTTAGTGGAGCAGGTTGAGAGCTTCAAGTTCCTTGGTGTCCACATCACCAACAAACTATCATGGTCCAAACACAACAAGACAGTCGTGAAGAGGGCATGACAAAACCTATTCCCCCTCAGGAGACTGAAAAGATTTGGCATGGGTCTTCAGATCCACCATTGAGAGCATCCTGACTGGTATATCACTGCCTGGTATGGCAACTGCTTGGTCTCCGACCCGCAATGCACTACTTTTATGAATTTTGTCTTGCTGCTTTTTGTTCTATGTTGCTCTGTCTGTATGCTACGTCTTGCTTGTCCTATGTTGCTCTGTCTGTATGCTACGTCTTGCTTGTCCTATGTTGCTCTGTCTGTATGCTATGTCTTGCTTGTCCTGTGTTGCTCTGCGTGTGCTCACTGCTTAATGATAGTCTATATTGTAATTGTGTTTAATAACCTGC
>NW_024607527.1:0-12500 GCF_018296145.1 Oncorhynchus tshawytscha | reverse complement strand
AATGAGTCAACACCTTCTAGTGTTTACCTCCAGTTCCTAATGAGTCAACACCTTCTAGTGTTTACCTCCAGTTCCTAATGAGTCAACACCTTCTAGTGTTTACCTCCAGTTCCTAATGAGTCAACACCTTCTAGCATTACCTCCAGTTCCTAATGATTCAACACCTTCTAGTGTTTACCTCCAGTTCCTAATGAGTCAACACCTTCTAGTGTTTATCTCCAGTTCCTAATGAGTCAACACCTTCTAGCATTACCTCCAGTTCCTAATGAGTCAACAGCACCTTCTAGCATTACCTCCAGTTCCTAATGAGTCAACAGCACCTTCCAGCATTACCTCCAGTTCCTAATGAGTCAACAGCACCTTCTAGCATTACCTCCAGTTCCTAATGAGTCAACAGCACCTTCCAGCATTACCTCCAGTTCCTAATGAGTCAACAACACATTCAAATTTTACCTCCAGTTCCTAATGAGTCAACACCTTCTAGTGTTTACCTCCAGTTCCTAATGAGTCAACACCTTCTAGTGTTTACCTCCAGTTCCTAATGAGTCAACACCTTCTAGTGTTTGCCTCCAGTTCCTAATGAGTCAACACCTTCTAGTGTTTACCTCCAGTTCCTAATGAGTCAACACCTCAACACCTCTAGTGTTTACCTCCAGTTCCTAATGAGTCAACACCTTCTAGTGTTTACCTCCAGTTCCTAATGAGTCAACACCTTCTAGTGTTTACCTCCAGTTCCTAATGAGTCAACACCTTCTAGTGTTTACCTCCAGTTCCTAATGAGTCAACACCTTCTAGTGTTTACCTCCAGTTCCTAATGAGTCAACACCTTCTAGCATTACCTCCAGTTCCTAATGAGTCAACACCTTCTAGTGTTTACCTCCAGTTCCTAATGAGTCAACACCTTCTAGTGTTTACCTCCAGTTCCTAATGAGTCAACACCTTCTAGTGTTTACCTCCAGTTCCTAATGAGTCAACACCTTCTAGTGTTTACCTCCAGTTCCTAATGAGTCAACACCTTCTAGTGTTTACCTCCAGTTCCTAATGAGTCAACACCTTCTAGCATTACCTCCAGTTCCTAATGAGTCAACACCTTCTAGCATTACCTCCAGTTCCTAATGAGTCAACACCTTCTAGTGTTTACCTCCAGTTCCTAATGAGTCAACACCTTCTAGCATTACCTCCAGTTCCTAATGAGTCAACACCTTCTAGTGTTTACCTCCAGTTCCTAATGAGTCAACACCTTCTAGTGTTTACTTCCAGTTCCTAATGAGTCAACACCTTCTAGTTCATGTTCCTAATGAGTCAACACCTTCTAGTTCCTCCAGTTCCTAATGAGTCAACACCTTCTAGTGTTTCTTCCAGTTCCTAATGAGTCAACACCTTCTAGTGTTTACCTCCAGTTCCTAATGAGTCAACACCTTCTAGTGTTTACCTCCAGTTCCTAATGAGTCAACACCTTCTAGTGTTTACTTCCAGTTCCTAATGAGTCAACACCTTCTAATGTTTACTTCCAGTTCCTAATGAGTCAACACCTTCTAGAATTTTACTTCCAGTTCCTAATCAGTCAACAACACCTTCTAGTGTTTACCTCCAGTTCCCAATGAGTCAACACCTTCTAATGTTTCTTCCAGTTCCCAATGAGTCAACACCTTCTAGTGTTTACCTCCTGTTCCCAATGAGTCAACACCTTCTAGTGTTTACCTCCTGTTCCTAATGAGTCAACACCTTCTAGTGTTTACCTCCAGTTCCTAATGAGTCAACACCTTCTCGTGTTTACCTCCAGTTCCTAATGAGTCAACACCTTCTAGTGTTTACCTCCAGTTCCTAATGAGTCAACACCTTCTAGTGTTTACCTCCAGTTCCTAATGAGTCAACACCTTCTAGTGTTTACCTCCAGTTCCTAATGAGTCAACACCTTCTAGTGTTTACCTCCAGTTCCTAATGAGTCAACACCTTCTAGCATTACCTCCAGCTCCTAATGAGTCAACACCTTCTAGTGTTTACCTCCAGTTCCTAATGAGTCAACAACATCTTCCAGTTCCTAATGCTGTTATCAAGACTGTCATCAAGGCAAAGGGTTTAAAGAATTTGTTTAACACTTTTTTGATCACTACATGATTCCATATGTGTTATTTCATAGTGATGTCTTCACTGTTATTCTAGAATGTAGAAAATAGTAAAAATAAAGAAAAACTCTGGAATGACTGGTACTACATACAGTTGAAGTCAGAAGTTTACATACACTTAGGTTGGAGTCATTAAAACTAGTTTACATACACTTAGGTTGGAGTCATTAAAACTCGTTTTTCAATCACTCCACAAATGTCTTGTTAACAAACAGTAATTTTGGCAATTTGGTTAGGACATCTACTTTGTGCTTGATGCAAGTAATTTTTCCAACAATTGTTTACAGACAGATTATTTCACTTATAATTAATTGCATCACAATTCCTGTCGGTCAGAAGTTTACATACAGTAAGTTGACAGTGCCATTAAACAGCTTGGAACATTCCAGAAAATGATGTCATGGCTTAGAAGCTTCTGATAGGCTAATTTACATTATTTGAGTCAATTGGAGGTGCACCTGTGGATGTATTTCAAGGCCTACCTTCAAACTCAGTGCCTCTTTGCTTGACATCATAGGAAAATCAAAAGAAATCAGCCAAGATCTCAGAAAAAAAAATTGTGGACCTCTACAAGTCTGGTTCATCCTTGGGAGCAATTTCCAAACGCCTGGGGGTGCCACGTTCATCTGTACAAACAATAGTACGCAAGTATAAACACCATGGGACCACGCAGCTGTCATACCGCTCAGGAAGGAGATGCGTTCTGTCTCCTAGAGATTAACGTACTTTGGTGCAAAAAGTGCAAATCAATCCCAGAACAACAGCAAAGGACCTTGTGAAGATGCTGGAGGAAACAGGTACAAAAGTATCTATATCCACAGTAAAACAAGTCCTATATCGACATAACCTGAAAGGCTGCTCAGCAAGGAAGAAGCCAGTGCTCCAAAACTGCCATAAAAAAGCCAGACTACTGTTTGCAACTGCACATGGGGACAAAGATTGTACTTTTTGGAGAAATGTCCTCTGGTCTGATGAAACAAAAATAGAACTGTTTGGCCATAATGACCATCGTTATGTTTGGAGGAAAAAGGGGGAGGCTTGCAAGCCGAAGAACACCATCCCGACCGTGAAGCACGGAGGTGGCAGCATCATGTTGTGGGGGTAATTTGCTGCAGGAGGGACTGGTGCACTTCACAAAATAGATGGCCTAATGAGGAAGGCAAATTATGTTGATATCTTGAAGCAACATCTCAAGACATCAGTCAGGAAGTTAAAACTTGGTCGCAAATGGGCCTTCTTAATGGACAATGACCCCAAACATACTTCAAAAGTTGTGGCAAAATGGATTAAGAACAACAAAGTCAAGGTATTGGAGTGGCCATCACAAAGCCCTGACCTCAATCCTATAGAAAATTTGTGGGCAGAACTGAAAAAGCGTGTGTGAGCAAGGAGGCCTGAAAACCTGACTCAGTTACACCAGCTCTGTCACCCAACTTATTGTGTGAAGCTTGTGGAAGGCTACCCGAAACGTTTGACCCAAGTTAAACAATTCAAAGGCCATGCTACCAAATACTAATTGACTGTATGTAAACTTCTGACCCACCGGGAATGTGATGAAAGAAATAAAAGCTGAAATGAATCATTCTCTCTACTATTATTCTGACATTTCACATTCTTAGAATAAAGTGGTGATCCTAACTGACCTAAGACAGGGAATTTTTACTAGGATTAAATGTCAGGAATTGTCAAAAACTGAGTTTAAATGTATTTGGCTAAGGTGTATGTAAACTTCCAACTTCAACTATAGTATCAGTTCTTATTTCCCTGCCCAGTTTACTTCCAGATACCCAAACACTAACCCTAACCTTATCCAGTTCACTTCCAATCCAGATACCCAAACACTAACCCTAACCTTATCCAGTTCACTTCTAATCCAGATACACAAACACTAACCCTAACCTTATCCAGTTCACTTCCAATCCAGATACCTAAACACTAACCCTAACCTTATCCAGTTCACTTCCAATCCAGATACCTAAACACTAACCCTAACCTTATCCAGTTCACTTCCAACCCAGATACCTAAACACTAACCCTAACCTTATCCAGTTCCTTATCCAGTTCACTTCCAATCCAGATACCTAAACACTAACCCTAACCTTATCCAGTTCACTTCCAAGTTCCCAGATACCTAAACACTAACCCTAACCTTATCCAGTTCACTTCCAATCCAGATACCCAAACACTAACCCTAACCTTATCCAGTTCACTTCCAATCCAGATACCTAAACACTAACCCTAACCTTATCCAGTTCACTTCCAATCCAGATACCTAAACACTAACCCTAACCTTATCCAGTTCACTTCCAGTTCAATCCAGATACCTAAACACTAACCCTAACCTTATCCAGTTCACTTCCAATCCAGATACCCAAACACTAACCCTAACCTTATCCAGTTCACTTCCAATCCAGATACCTAAACACTAACCCTAACCTTATCCAGTTCAAACACTAACCAACCTTATCCAGTACCTAAACACTAACCCTAACCTTATCCAGTTCACTTCCAATCCAGATACCTAAACACTAACCAGATACCTAACCTTATCCAGTTCACTTCCAACCCAGATACCTAAACACTAACCCTACCTAAACACTAACCCTAACCTTATCCAGTTCACTTCCAATCCAGATACCTAAACACTAACCCTAACCTTATCCAGTTCACTTCCAATCCAGATACCTAAACACTAACCCTAACCTTATCCAGTTCACTTCCAATCCAGATACCTAAACACTAACCCTAACCTTATCCAGTTCACTTCCAATCCAGATACCTAAACACTAACCCTAACCTTATCCAGTTCACTTCCAATCCAGATACCTAAACACTAACCCTAACCTAACCTTATCCAGTTCACTTCCCTAACCTTATCCAGATACCTAAACAGATACTAACCCTAACCTTATCCAGTTCACTTCCAATCCAGATACCTAAACACTAACCCTAACCTTATCCAGTTCACTTCCAATCCAGATACCTAAACACTAACCCTAACCTTATCCAGTTCACTTCCAACCCAGATACCTAAACACTAACCCTAACCTTATCCAGTTCACTTCCAACCCAGATACCCAAACACTAACCCTAACCTTATCCAGTTCACTTCCAACCCAGATACCTAAACACTAACCCTAACCTTATCCAGTTCACTTCCAATCCAGATACCTAAACACTAACCCTAACCTTATCCAGTTCACTTCCAATCCAGATACCTAAACACTAACCCTAACCTTATCCAGTTCACTTCCAACCCAGATACCTAAACACTAACCCTAACCTTATCCAGTTCACTTCTAATCCAGGTACCCAAACACTAACCCTAACCTTATCCAGTTCACTTCCAATCCAGATACCTAAACACTAACCCTAACCTTATCCAGTTCACTTCCAATCCAGGTACCCAAACACTAACCCTAACCTTATCCAGTTCACTTCCAACCCAGATACACAAACAACATCATAAAGTGCTCACATAATTAAAAGACTCGTCCATTGAATATCCTGACCAGGAATTCCTGGAGGGAACTTCAACAGCATCACACAGAGGTATTTCCACCTGTAAGATACATAGACAACCACATAGATACAGATCTACATGTCTTTCTAAACAGAGGTGAGTAAACGAGAAACAACATGGCACCTTATTCCCTACAAAGTGCAATACTACTCCCTACAGATGTAGGATCTTAATCTCTTAATCTCTTTTGTTGCTGATAATTTTCCTCCACAGCAGGAAATGCAAACCTGCAGCATATTCAAGGTTTAAAAAGCTTCTAATGTTTGTAATTTCCACTTTAAAATGTTGGTACTTAAAAAATTGCCCTCACCCTCCAGTAATGTCCATCAACCCTCCACCCCTAAAAAACCCCTCCACCCCTGTCAACCCTCCACCCCTCTACACCCTCCACTCCTCCAATTATAACCCTCCACCCTCCACCCCTCCACACACCCTCCACTACCCTCCACACCTCCACTCCTCCACCCCTCCACCCTCCACTCCTCCACCCTCCACACCCTCCACCCTCCACCCTCCACCCCTCCTCCACACCCTCCACCCCCACTCCACCCTCCACCCCTCCACCCCTCCACCCCTCCACCCCTCCACCCCTCTACACCCTCCACCCCTCCACCCTCCACCCCTCTACACCCTCCACACCCCTCCACCCCTCCACACCCTCCACACCCTCCACCCCTCCACACCCTCCACACCCTCCACTCCACTCCACCCCTCCACACCCTCCACCCCTCCACCCCTCCACCTCCACCCTTCCACCCCTCCACTCCTCCACCCCCACCCCTCCACCCCTCCACCCCTCCACTCCTCCACCCCTCCACACCCTCCACTCCTCCACCCCTCCACACCCTCCACTCCTCCACCCTCCACCCCTCCACTCCTCCACCCTCCACCCCTCTACACCCTCCACCCCCCCCCTCCACCTTACACCGGGCTTTCAGTTGGTTGTATTATCAAGCAGAAGCCAAGCTCTATACAGTGTTGACAGAATGGACTCAGTCATTACAGAAGAACCAGTGGTCATTATCAACCCACAGGCATAACCAGATGAGATTCAGAAGAACTGTGTGACAATTAACCAGATAACAGTGTCTGCAAGCAGATGACAGACTTAGTTACAGTGACTTGTCCCCCTATGCATCTGCTGGCAAAATACACAGTCTATTACTGTAAATAAAATCTAGTTTCAGGTGTGCAATTTACAAGCAATTTACGATTTACAACATGGTTTGTGTCACGTAAGACAAATAATAAACGTATATAAAATATATCATTCTTTATTTTAGAGAGTACTTGTAACCGTTTCGAGACAAATTGTCACAGTTCTTCCTGGACTTGGGTCTCTGACCCAGATCTGTCCTTTCCGTCACATGTTTCAGAAAATGGAATTGTTTTGAGTCAAAGCCAGGCAGTAGAATTCCACCCCATTGACTGAACATCTCTTTTTACACGTTGGTTGATGTCTTTTATAGATTAGCTTGTCACATTCTGTAAACATGACAGGTACAAAGTCGTTTACACACATACACATCGCAGAAACACACACATCGTAGAAACACACACACACACACAAATGCACAAACGCACACACACACAAACACACACGTGCACACACACACATACCCCCCATCAGACATTGCAGAAGCATCATCCACAGAGGGCCTGAAATGTCACAGCATCATGTGAATGTGTTGGGATGAGGGAAGCAGCCAGGCTTTCACACCCAGAGGCTCCTGTGTGTGTGTGTGTGTGTGTGTGTGTGTGTGTGTGTGTGTGTGTGTGTGTGTGTGTGTGTGTGTGTGTGTGTGTGTGTGTGTGTGTGTGTGTGTGTGTGTGTGTGTGTGTGTGTGTGTGTGTTGCCCAGAGCGGACCCCTCTCCCACTCAGACAGTGTGAGATGGGGAGGTTAGCCTCCAACGATCATATGGGGGAGGGGGGAGACCACATGGACCAACAGAAACTCATACAGCCCTGGTTAGTCTGTATGAACAATACAATACAGTCCTGGTTAGTCTGTATGAACAATACAATACAGTCCTGGTTAGTCTGTATGAACAGTACAATACAGCCCTGGTTAGTCTGTATGAACAATACAATGGAATGAAAACATGACTATACACAGAACACAGTTCTAGCATAGAAACACAATCCATGAATGTTCAATAATGTTACCATGTGTCTCTGTGTTACCATGTGTCTCTGTGTTACCATGTGTGTCTGTGTTACCATGTGTGTCTGTGTTATCATGTGTCTCTGTGTTACCATGTGTGTCTGTGTTGCCATGTGTCTCTGTGTTGCCATGTGTCTCTGTGTTGCCATGTGTGTCTGTGTGTCTGATGTGTGTTAATATTATTCTGATGATTTACCTGTTTTAGAAGTTACATAAAAAAGTTCCTGATGCAAAAAAAATCACAGAATAAACTTTCTTTTTCCCAAACCTGAGGTGCTTGTCTTGTCAGCAAATTTGACTATTACCAAGCTGTCTGTCCAACATTGAGTCCTGTGTGACAGACTGACAGGGCTGAGCTGACTGTGTTTGGTAAGCTGCAGAAAACCCTCGCCACCCTCCAGCTTTAATTTAGAGAGCTCAGCCGATCCCCCTGGCGTCGTCCCAAACGGCACCCTATTCCTATATAGTGCACTCCTTATGACCAGGGCCCTATGGTCCCCTGTTGAAAGTAGTGCACTATAAAGGAGAAAGGAGCCTTTAGGGCTGCAGCCCCTAACAGCGTGTAGGAAGCCTCTGGAACGTAGAGGAGAGGATAATATATATTAGTGTCAGACCTGGAACCAGATCAAAGAAGGAAGGATGACAGGGGACTCTTAACAATCCACAAGGGAATAAGATTTTGAGGGGAAGGTTGGGATGTTATGCAATATGATGCCTGTCAGCTTAACACAGTAGCACAACAACGTACCCTCAACAACGTACCCTGTGTTGGTGTTCCTTGGAGACATGAAACCAACAGCTTTGCTATCGCTCAGCTCATTCACGTCATTACAAAGAGAGATTAGCAGGGACTGTGAACCTGCAGCAAGTTTTATGAGTATCATCTGATGCATCATAATGGGAGACTAATCCATCTGATGCATCATAATGGGGGACTAATCCATCTGATGCATCATAATGGGGGACTAATCCATCTGCTGCATCATAATGGGGGACTAATCCATCTGATGCGTCATAATGGGGGACTAATCCATCTGGTTATGGAAGTGAGGGACTAATCCATCTGGTCATGTAGTGAGGGACTAATCCATCTGGTCATGTAGTGAGGGACTAATCCATCTGGTCATGTAGTGAGGGACTAATCCATCTGGTCATGTAGTGAGGGACTAATCCATCTGGTCATGTAGTGAGGGACTAATCCATCTGGTTATGTAGTGAGCGACTAATCCATCTGGTCATGATAGTGAGGGACTAATCCATCTGGTCATGTAGTGAGGGACTAATCCATCTGATGCATCATAATGGGGGACGAATCCATCTGGTCATGTAGTGAGGGACTAATCCATCTGGTCATGATAGTGAGGGACTAATCCATCTGGTCATGTAGTGAGGGACTAATCCATCTGGTTATGGTAGTCAGGGACTAATCCATCTGGTCATGGTAGTGAGGGACAAATCCATCTGGTCATGTAGTGAGGGACTAATCCATCTGATGCATCATAATGGGGACTAATCCATCTGCTCATGTAGTGAGCGACTAATCCATCTGGTCATGTAGTGAGGGACTAATCCATCTGGTCATGTAGTGAGGGACTAATCCATCTGGTCATGTAGTGAGGGACTAATCCATCTGGTCATGTAGTGAGGGACTAATCCACCTGGTCCTGGTAGTGGGGGACTAATCTATCTGGTTATGGTAGTGAGGGACTAATCCATCTGGTCATGTAGTGAGGGACTAATGTACTACAACTGCAAGATCAGCAATGAAATAATGCATATTGTATATATATATATATATATATATATATATATATATATATATATATATATATATTTACACAGTATATATAGAGAGAATATAAAGTAGCCTAAACATTTGAATAAAAGGTCTGAAGGGTATTGGAGGATGAAACATGTCAGTCTACTAAGAGAAAAGGGGAAATAGTTGTTGCCTTTAGAAGTCTGTCCCATCAGCATTTCTGTTAGTTCAACATCTGGAGTCAGTGAGTCGTTAAATAGGAACACTGTTAATTTACCAATCACATCCCATTAGAAATGGGCTGGGAGGCCATGGTTGAGCTCTCTATGTTCTGAGGAAAACACTGCCTGCAAACCCATTGGAGTCCAGTTGATGACTATTTCTTGGAATATGGTGTGTTTTACTGTGTCACATCTCAGACCTGGGACATTGGTCCTACAAGCCAGATGTCGTGCGATAACTGTGTGTAGTGGGTCATCCATTTCATTGTAGGCATTTCCAGGGCCATCGTTCCTTAGCAACCTGGGATAATTCCACTCCACCGTTTCCTCTCCTCAGTGGAACATGGGACTGGTCAGAGCAGCTTGTTTCCTGTCTTCTGAACCCAGGTGGACGGACGTAGTCCAACAAGAGGAAGAGAGGGAGGGAGGGAGGGAGGGAGGGGGGAGAGAGAGAGAGAGAGAGAGAGAGAGAGAGAGAGAGAGAGGAGAGAAGAGAGAGAGAGAGAGAGAAGAGAGAGAGAGAGAGAGAGAGAGAGAGAGAGAGAGAGAGAGAGAGAAAGAGAGAGGGAGAGAGAGAGAGAAGGAGAGAGAGAGAGAGAGGAGAAAGAGAGAGAGAGAGAGAGAGAGAGAAGGAGAAAGAGAGTGAGAGAGAGAGAGAGAGAGAGAGAGAGAGAGAGAGAGGAGAGAGAGAGAGAGAAGGAGAAAGAGAGAGAGAGAGAGAGAGAGAGAGAGAGAGAGAAGAGAAGAGAGAAAGAGAGAGAGAGAGAGAGAAGAGAGAGAGAGAGAGAGAGAGAGGAGAGGGAGGGAGGGAGGGAGGGAGGGAGGGAGGGAGGGAGGGAGGGAGGGAGGGAGGGAGGGAGGGAGGGAGGGAGGGAGGGAGGGAGGGAGGGGTAACATTTCCTCCTCAGCTAGGGGTGAGATAAGACATCCACTCAGACCAGACTCAGAGCATCTTCTCACACCTGAAGGAGTACAGCTCAGCTATTCCCAACATACATTAGATTTACAGATAAAGTAGAAACTGCAAAGACATTCCTATCACTCTGTTAGACCCTCTGTGGACAAACCAGGTCTAATTATAGACACATAGTGAGGTTGGTGTGTTCTATCCATACAAACCTCACCATATAACACTCTGTTCTGACTGCTGCCCCTTGCAGCATAACATGTATGTGTTATCCCCTTGAGTTCCATAGCATGTGAATGTACATGAAGTTAGGATGTCATCTGGAAAAGAATACAAAAGTCATCTACATGCATTATGACAGCCAATGTGACTTTCGTGATTCACAACAAAAACAAAACTTGTTTTTTTTTTTTTGCAGAGAAACAAGCCCATCGGTTTTGGTTCAAATCATATTGCCAAGTGATTTCCGTAGCCAAGAGAACACACATTGTCCAACTCCTGATGTCACCTGACAACAGAGACAGGAAATGGAGAAGGAACCTGGTCAATTCCTGTTACTGGTATTTGTGTCAAGGAGGAGGTGCAGTTTGAATTAATATGTTTCCTCTTCCTCTACATAGATAAGATGGGGTATAGATGGGGAAGGGGAATATTATCCTCTACATAGATAAGATGGGGTATAGATGGGGGGAAGAAGGGGAATATTATCCTCTACATAGATAAGATGGGGTATAGATGGGGGGAAGGGGAATATTATCCTCTACATAGATAAGATGGGGTATAGATGGGGGAAGGGGAATATTATCCTCTACATAGATAAGATGGGGGGAATATAGATGGGGAAGGGGGAAGGGGAATATTATCCTCTACATAGATAAGATGGGGTATAGATGGGGGAAGGGGAATATTATCCTCTACATAGATAAGATGGGGTATAGATGGGGGAAGGGGAATATTATCCTCTACATAGATAAGATGGGGGAAGGGGAATATTATCCTCTATAGGGTGGGGTAATGGGGAATATTATCCTCTACATAGGGTGGGGTATAGATGGGGAAGGGGAATATTATCCTCTACATATGGGTGGGGTATAGATGGGGGAAGGGGAATATTATCCTCTACATAGGGTGGGGTATAGATGGGGAAGGGTAATATTATCCTCTACATAGGGTGGGGTATAGATGGGGAAGGGGAATATTATCCTCTACATAGGGTGGGGGAAGGGGAATATAGATGGGGGGGTAAGGGGGGAAGGGGAATATTATCCTCTACATAGATAAGATGGGGGGGAGGTATAGATATAGATGGGGGGTAAGGGGAAGGGTAATATTATCCTCTACATAGGGTGGGGTATTGATGGGGAAGGGTAATATTATCCTCTATAGATAGATGGGGTATAGGGGGGGAAGGGGAATATAGATGGGGAAGGGGAATATTATCCTCTACATAGGGTGGGGTATTGATGGGGAAGGGGAATATTATCCTCTACATAGGGTGGGGTATAGATGGGGAAGGGTAATATTTTCCTTTACATAGGGTGGGGTATAGATGGGGAAGGGTAATATTTTCGTGGTTCATTTATTTCAATCTGAGCTCCGACACAAGGCCTGTTCTTTGCTCCACCACACCTTAGAAATCCAACTAAAAGCTGTGGAGAGAGTATCATATCTGTGTCTCTGTGATGTCCTTCAGAACCCCTGACCTCCTCTAAACCCCCAGACAACAAGCACATCGATCCAAAATGGCAGAATGTTTACCTTCCCAGAAGACAGACAACAAGCCCTGTGATACACATCG
>NW_024607526.1:15000-27500 GCF_018296145.1 Oncorhynchus tshawytscha | reverse complement strand
GTTCCCAATCAGAGACAACGAGAATCACCTGCCTCTGATTGAGAACCGCTTCAGGCAACCATAGACTTTTCTAGATAACCCTACTAAGTCACAATCCCATAAACCTACTAAAACCCCAAGACTAAACACACCACATAAATCACCCATGTCACACCCTGGCCTGACCGAAATAATAAAGAGAACACAGAATACTAAGACCAGGGCGTGACACTCTTCTCTTGATTAATTCATTCCTGACACACGTTGGTGTCCCAGGTCTAAACCAGTCACTGATTCAGAGGGGAACACTGAAAACAAGCAGTGGAACGTGTGGGGGGCTTTCGAGGGTCCAGAGTTGAGTTTGAGGCGTGCTTGATGGGCAACGTTGCAGAGGTGACAGACAATCTGTAAGAGGGACAACCGTTTCTGTAACAAAGCCATTTCAGGAAGTACTTTTTTTTTTTTTTTAAGACAATATCAGGACTGTGGTTTTCAACCCGGCTGTAGTTACAGCCGTTCTGCTCTCGCACTAAGAGGAGGGTCTAGCTTCTATAATCTGCACTAAAAGCCATTTCAGAAAGTACATTTAAAAAGAAGACAATATCAGGACTGTGGTTTTCAACCCGGCTGTAGTTACAGCCGTTCTGCTCTCGCACTAAGAGGAGGGTCTAGCTTCTATAATCTGCACTAAAAGCCATTTCAGAAAGTACATTTAAAAAGAAGACAATATCAGGACTGTGGTTTTCTACAGTTGGTAGAAGTGTTTTAATCCATAAAAACCTTTAGCCAATACTGTGAATAACAGTTGGTACGAGTGCTTTAATCCCTCTTAAGAATCCTTAATGGTCCTTCCAAGAGCCGTACTTTTAATCTAATCTTTAAATCAGCTTTAACGACGGCGGAAGAGACTCTGGATTCTCCCTAAACCTCGTTGAGTGATTGGTAGGATATTGAGATATAGGTCCCTTCTGGTTCAGACCTTATCGGTGGGGATTCCATCAGCGAGGATTGGAGGAGACAACACCGTAGGGATTCCAGCAGCGAGGATTTGAGGAGACAACAGCGTGGGGATTCCATCAGTAAGGATTGGAGGAGACAACAGCGTAGGGATTCCAGCAGCGAGGATTGGAGGAGACAACAGCGTGGGGATTCCATCAGTAAGGATTGGAGGAGACAACAGCGTAGGGATTCCAGCAGCGAGGATTGGAGGAGACAACAGCGTGGGGATTCCAGCAGCGAGGATTGGAGGAGACAACAGCGTGGGGATTCCAGCAGCGAGGATTGGAGGAGACAACAGCGTGGGGATTCCAGCAGTAAGGATTGGAGGAGACAACAGCGTGGGGATTCCAGCAGTAAGGATTGGAGGAGACAACAGCGTGGGGATTCCAGCAGCGAGGATTGGAGGAGACAACAGCGTGGGGATTCCAGCAGCGAGGATTGGAGGAGACAACAGCGTAGGGATTCCAGCAGCGAGGATTGGAGGAGACAACAGCGTAGGGATTCCAGCAGCGAGGATTGGAGGAGACAACAGCGTAGGGATTCCAGCAGCGAGGATTGGAGGAGACAACAGCGTGGGGATTCCAGCAGCGAGGATTGGAGGATACAACAGCGTGGGGATTCCATCAGTAAGGATTGGAGGAGACAACAGCGTGGGGATTCCAGCAGCGAGGATTGGAGGAGACAACAGCGTGGGGATTCCAGCAGCGAGGATTGGAGGAGACAACAGCGTAGGGATTCCAGCAGCGAGGATTGGAGGAGACAACAGCGTGGGGATTCCATCAGTAAGGATTGGAGGAGACAACAGCGTGGGGATTCCAGCAGCGAGGATTGGAGGAGACAACAGCGTGGGGATTCCAGCAGCGAGGATTGGAGGAGACAACAGCGTGGGGATTCCAGCAGCGAGGATTGGAGGAGACAACAGCGTAGGGATTCCAGCAGCGAGGATTGGAGGAGACAACAGCGTGGGGATTCCAGCAGCGAGGATTGGAGGAGACAACAGCGTGGGGATTCCAGCAGCGAGGATTGGAGGAGACAACAGCGTGGGGATTCCAGCAGCGAGGATTGGAGGAGACAACAGCGTGGGGATTCCAGCAGCGAGGGATGGAGGAGACAACAGCGTGGGGATTCCAGCAGCGAGGATTGGAGGAGACAACAGCGTGGGGATTCAATCAGTAAGGATTGGAGGAGACAACAGCGTGGGGATTCCAGCAGCGAGGATTGGAGGAGACAACAGCGTAGGGATTCCATCAGCAAGGATTGGAGGAGACAACAGCGTAGGGATTCTAGCAGCGAGGATTGGAGGAGACAACAGCGTGGGGATTCCAGCAGCGAGGATTGGAGGAGACAACAGCGTGGGGATTCCAGCAGCGAGGATTGGAGGAGACAACAGCGTGGGGAATCCAGCAGCAAGGATTGGAGGAGACAACAGCGTGGGGATTCCAGCAGCGAGGATTGGAGGAGACAACAGCGTGGGGATTCCAGCAGCGAGGATTGGAGGAGACAACAGCGTGGGGATTCCAGCAGCGAGGATTGGAGGAGACAACAGCGTGGGGATTCCAGCAGCGAGGATTGGAGGAGACAACAGCGTGGGGATTCCAGCAGCGAGGATTGGAGGAGACAACAGCGTGGGGAATCCAGCAGCAAGGATTGGAGGAGACAACAGCGTGGGGATTCCAGCAGCAAGGATTGGAGGAGACAACAGCGTGGGGATTCCAGCAGCAAGGATTGGAGGAGACAACAGCTTGACTAGAAGTGTTTCCTCAGGACATGTTACCACTATTTCTAGTGATATTTACTGTATTGTAATACTGTTTGTGTGATGCTGCCTGTGATGAGCAACGCTATAGAGCGAGGAGCCACGTGACAGACGTGAATGTCCTGAAGTGGGCCACAGGGTGAATGATATTGGGCCCTGTGTGGATGTGCAAGCAGAAGTAGATACTCCGCTTGACGCTGGGCTCTCTCTCACACACACACACACACACACACACACACACACACACACACACACACACACACACACACACACAGCTGTTACATAAAGAGAGAGGACCGACCCACGGCTACTGAAGGGGAGAAGACAGGACATCGTGAAGAGACAGATTTGCAGTGTGGAGTTAATCTACTTGGTGAATGAGCGATCATGCCGTTCCACCCAGTTGTGGCGCTGGCGCAGGGCAGAGAGCATGCTGGGAATCTGATGAGGCCTCTCAGCTGGCCAGGGGCAGGAGGAATGTCTCTCACTACCATTCTATCAATTTCTCTATCTACTCTCTTCAAAACAAATTGCAGTCCACAACCTAAAGGGGTTCTTCGGCTATCCTCACCCTTTGGTTCCATAGAGAACCCTTTTGAGTTCCATGTAGAACACTTTTCACATACGGTTCTACATGGATCTCAAAAGCGTTCTACCTGGAACCGAAAGTGTTCTACCTGGAACCAAAAGCGTTCTACCTGGAACCGAAAGTGTTCTACCTGGAACCAAAATAATTCTACCTGGAACCAAAAGAGTTCTACCTGGAACCAAAATAATTCTACCTGGAACAAAAAATAATTCCACCTGGAACCAAAATAATTCCACCTGGAACCAAAAGAGTTCTACCTGGAACCAAAATAATTCCACCTAGAACCAAAAGAGTTCTACCTGGAACCAAAATAATTCCACCTGGAACCAAATGAGTTCTACCTGGAACCAAAAGGGTCTTCCTTTGGGGACAGCCGAATAACCATTTTGGAACCCTTTTTTTGAAGTGTGTAGGGCTCTCTCCCTCTCTCATCTATTTATCCCTCTGGTTCATTTTCTCTCTGTCCTTCTCTCTTTCTTTCTCGGTCTCTCACTCTCTATCCATCACTCTCATTATTGCGCTCTCTCTCTCTCTCACTCTCCCTCCCTCTCTTCTCTCCCTCTCTCCCTCCCTCACCTGCTTACACCGTGACTGTCAAACCTCTAAACCACTCTCCTCGTTCTGTTATCCTCTCCCTCTCTCTCTATCTCTCTCTCCCTCTCTCTCCCTCCCTCTCTCTCTCTCTCTCTCCCTCCCTCCCCTGCTTACAGCCGTGACTGTCAAACCTCCAAACCCCTCTCCTCGTTCTGTTATCCTCTCCCTCTTCTCATCTCTATTTTTCCTGTTCCGTCCATCTGATCTGATCACAGCATGTGCAGCCAGCTTACTTTGTTAATAGGCTAATTAAGAGTTGTTTTGATTAATTGGGACGAGGGGTTATCTGCAAGGTCTCGCCAAAGGCGTGAATGAAGGAGCGTCCCAGCGCGATATCAGTGTCATGTCACCTTCCACCTGGAGGACGGATAGGAGGGGGGGGGCCTTCCACCTGGAGGACGGATGGGAGGGGGGACCTTCCACCTGGAGGACGGATGGGAGGGGGGACCTTCCACCTGGAGGACGGATGGGGGGGGGCCTTCCACCTGGAGGACGGATGGGAGGGGGGGGACCGTCCACCTGGAGGACGGATGGGAGGGGGGGGACCTTCCACCTGGAGGACGGATGGGAAGGGGGACCTTCCACCAGGAGGATGGATGGGAGGGGGGACCTTCCACCTGGAGGACGGATGGGAGGGGGGACCTTCCACCTGGAGGACGGATGGGAGGGGGGCATTCCACCTGGAGGACGGATGGGAGGGGGGACCTTCCACCTGGAGGATGGATGGGAGGGGGGGGACCTTCCACCTGGAGGATGGATGAATGAGAGGGGGGGGGCCTTCCACCTGGAGGACGGATGGGAGGGGGGCCTTCCACCAGGAGGATGGATGGGAGGGGGGACCTTCCACCTGGAGGACGGATGGGAGGGGGAGGGCCTTCCAACTGGAGGACGGATGGGGGGAGGGCCTTCCACCTGGAGGACGGATGGGAGGGGGGGCCTTCCACCTGGAGGACGGATGGGAGGGGGGACCTTCCACCTGGAGGACGGATGGGAGGGGGGCATTCCACCTGGAGGACGGATGGGAGGGGGGGACCTTCCACCTGGAGGACGGATGGGAGGGGGGACCTTCCACCTGGAGGACGGATGGGGGCCTTCCACCTGGAGGACGGATGGGAGGGGGGGGACCTTCCACCTGGAGGACGGATGGAAGGGGGGGACCTTCCACCTGGAGGATGGATGGGGGGGGACCTTCCACCTGGAGGACAGATGGGGGGACCTTCCACCTTGAGGACGGATGTGGGGGGGACCTTCCACCTGGAGGACGGATGGGGGTGGACCTTCCACCTGGAGGACGGATGGGGGCCTTCCACCTGGAGGACGGATGGGGGGGGCCTTCCACCTGGAGGACGGATGGGAGGGGGGACCTTCCACCTGGAGGACGGATGGGGGGACCTTCCACCTGGAGGACGGATGTGGGGGGACCTTCCACCTGGAGGACGGATGGGGGGGGGACCTTCCACCTGGAGGATGGATGGGAGGGGGACCTTCCACCTGGAGGACGGAGGGGGGGACCTTCCACCTGGAGGACGGAGGGGGGCCTTCCACCTGGAGGACGGATGGGGGAGGACCTTCCACCTGGAGGATGGATGGGAGGGGGGGGACCTTCCACCTGGAGGACGGATGGGAGGGGGGGACCTAAACCGCTAAACGCGTTAAACGGCTAAACGGCTAAACGGCTAAACTGCTAAATGGCTACACGGCTAAACGGTTAAACGGTTAAACGGCTAAATGGCTAAACTGCTAAACCGCTAAACCGCTAAATGGTTAAGAGTTGCTTTTCCTCTATCGAGTGGCGCAGCGGTCTGCATCTCAGTGCTAGAGGCGTCACTACAGACCCTGGGGGACCTAAACGGCTAAACGGCTACACGGCTCAGGTCAGGCGTCACTACAGACCCTGGGGGACCTAAACCGCTAAACGGCTACACGGCTCAGGTCAGGCGTCACTACAGACCCTGGGGGGACCTAAACCGCTAAACGGCTACACGGCTCAGGTCAGGCGTCACTACAGACCCTGGGGGGGACCTAAACCGCTAAACGGCTACACGGCTCAGGTCAGGCGTCACTACAGACCCTGTTTCGATTCCAGGCTGCATCACAACTGGCCGTGATTTTGAGTCCCACAGGGCAACGCACAATTGGCCCAGCGTTGTCCCGGGTTAGAGTTTGGCCGGGGTAGTCCGTCATTGTAAATAACAATATGTTCTTAAACTGACCTGCCTAATTAAATAAAGGTACAATTAAAAAATGAATTAAAAAAAATATAATAATCGCTCCTCTTTCACCCAGTTGCCAAACTAACCCTGATTCAGATGACCCTCCTACCCATGCTAGATTACAGAGATGTAATTTATAGATCGGCAGGTAAAGGTGCTTTCGAGCAGCTAGATGTTCTTTACCATTCGGCCATCAGATTTGCCACCAATGCTCCTTATAGGACACATCACTGCACTCTATCCTCCTCTGTAAACTGGTCATCTCTGTGTACCTCTAGCAAGACCCACTGGTTGATGCTTATTTATAAAACCCTCTTAGACCTCGCTCCCCCCTACCTGAGATATCTACTGCAGCCCTCTTCCTCCACATACAACACCCGTTCTGCCAGTCACCTTCTGTTAAAGGTCCCCAAAGCAAACACATCCCTGAGTCCCTCCTCTTTTCAGTTCCCTGAAGCTAGCGACTGGAACGAGCTGCAAAACAACACTCAAACTGGACTGTTTTATCTCCATCTCTTCACTCAAAGACTCAATCATGGACACTCTTACTGACAGTTGTGTCTGCTTCATGTGATGTATTGTTGTCTCTACCTTCTTGCCCTTTGTGCTGTTGTCTGTGCCCAATAATGTTTGTACCATGTTGTGTTGCTACCATGTTGTGCTGCTACCATGTTGTGCTGCTACCATGTTGTGCTGCTACCATGTTGTGTTGCTACCATGTTGTGTTGCTACCATGTTGTGCTGCTACCATGTTGTGCTGCTACCATGTTGTGCTGCTACCATGTTGTGTTGCTACCATGTTGTACTGCAGGCCTATTGTGTTGCTACCATGCTGTTGTCATGTGTTGCAACCATCCTGTTATCATTATGGCTGTGTTGTCATGTGTTGCTGCCATGCTGTGTTGTTATGTGTTGCTGCCATGCTGTGTTGTCATGTGTTGCTGCCATGCTGTGTTGTTATGTGTTGCTACCATGCTGTGTTGTCATGTGTTGCTGCCATGCTGTGTTGTCATGTGTTGCTACCATGCTGTGTTGTTATGTGTTGCTACCATGCTGTGTTGTTATGTGTTGCTGCCATGCTGTGTTGTTATGTGTTGCTACCATGCTGTGTTGTCATGTGTTGCTGTGTTGTCATGTGTTGCTGCCATGCTGTGTTGTCATGTGTTGCTACCATGCTGTGTTGTTATGTGTTGCTACCATGCTGTGTTGTTATGTGTTGCTGCCATGCTGTGTTGTCATGTGTTGCTACCATGCTGTGTTGTTATGTGTTGCTACCATGCTGTGTTGTTATGTGTTGCTGCCATGCTGTGTTGTCATGTGTTGCTACCATGCTGTGTTGTTATGTGTTGCTACCATGCTGTGTTGTCATGTGTTGCTGTGTTGTCATGTGTTGCTACCATGCTGTGTTGTCATGTGTTGCTACCATGCTGTGTTGTTATGTGTTGCTACCATGCTGTGTTGTTATGTGTTGCTGCCATGCTGTGTTGTCATGTGTTGCTACCATGCTGTGTTGTCATGTGTTGCTGCCATGCTGTGTTGTCATGTGTTGCTACCATGCTGTGTTGTCATGTGTTGCTGCCATGCTGTGTTGTCATGTGTTGCTGCCATGCTGTGTTGTCATATGTTGCTACCATGCTGTGTTGTCATGTGTTGCTGCCATGCTGTGTTGTCATGTGTTGCTACCGTGCTGTGTTGTCATGTGTTACTACCGTGCTGTGTTGTCATGTGTTACTACCGTGCTGTGTTGTCATGTGTTACTACCGTGCTGTGTTGTCATGTGTTACTACCGTGCTGTGTTGTCATGTGTTGCTACCATGCTGTGTTGTTGTTAGAATATATTTAATTAAATATAACCACAGCAGATTTACAGCGCATTAATGAAAGTGCTCATATTTAGATTTCTTAGTCATTACAATAACACACGAGTGTTATCATTATGGCTGTTCATCTGTTATACCAGTGTTATCATTATGGCTGTTCATCTGTTATACCAGTGTTATCATTATGGCTGTTCATCTGTTATACCAGTGTTATCATTATGGCTGTTCATCTGTTATATCAGTGTTATCATTATGGCTGTTCATCTGTTATACCAGTGTTATCATTATGGCTGTTCATCTGTTATACCAGTGTTATCATTATGGCTGTTCATCTACTATACCAGTGTTATCATTATGGCTGTTCATCTGTTATACCAGTGTTATCATTATGGCTGTTCATCTGTTATACCAGTGTTATCATTATGGCTGTTCATCTGTTATACCAGTGTTATCATTATGGCTGTTCATCTGTTATACCAGTGTTATCATTATGGCTGTTCATCTGTTATACCAGTGTTATCATTATGGCTGTTCATCTGTTATATCAGTGTTATCATTATGGCTGTTCATCTGTTATACCAGTGTTATCATTATGGCTGTTCATCTGTTATACCAGTGTTATCATTATGGCTGTTCATCTGTTATACCAGTGTTATCATTATGGCTGTTCATCTGTTATACCAGTGTTATCATTATGGCTGTTCATCTGTTATACCAGTGTTATCATTATGGCTGTTCATCTGTTATACCAGTGTTATCATTATGGCTGTTCATCTGTTATACCAGTGTTATCATTATGGCTGTTCATCTGTTATACCAGTGTTATCATTATGGCTGTTCATCTGTTATACCAGTGTTATCATTATGGCTGTTCATCTGTTATACCAGTGTTATCATTATGGCTGTTCATCTACTATACCACCCCCCCCCACCCCTACCCCCATCCTACATCCCCATCCCCCCATATCCCCCATCCCCCCCATATCCCCCATCCCCGCCATCCCCCATCTGAGCACTGAGACCTTTTTGGAAAGAAGCTCCATTTCTGTCTGAAGGAGAATGTCTTTCTGCTACGTTAGCCTACGCAGCCTGAACACGTACATACCAATTCCATCAGCACGCAGTGCACTGGCCCCGTCGAGCAGCACACACTCTGCCAGGCCGTCCAACACGCAGTAGACTGGCCCCGTCAAGCAGCACATACTCTGCCAGGCCGTCCAACACGCAGTGGACTGGCCCCGTCAAGCAGCACACGCTCTGCCAGGCCGTACAACACGCAGTAGACTGGCCCCATCGAGCAGCACACGCTCTGCCAGGCCGTACAACACGCAGTAGACTGGCCCCGTCAAGCAGCACACGCTCTGCCAGGCCGTACAACACGCAGTAGACTGGCCCCGTCGAGCAGCACACGCTCTGTCAGGCCGTACAACACGCAGTAGACTGGCACCGTCAAGCAGCACACACTCTGTCAGGCCGTACAACACGCAGTAGACTGGTGAAGGCACGTTGAGAAGGATATCACATCCCCCGTAACCTTTAGAAGGAAACAGGTGAAGGCACGTTGAGAAGGATATCACATCCCCCGTAACCTTTAGTTGGAAACAGGTGAAGGTGCTCTAAAGGAGGAGGTGACATTTGAGACACAGGTGGAAGGTCAATGACTGCATTAGTCCCCCTGATTAATCCCTGGGAGGTAGGTGCCACCTCAGCTAATTACACAGACACTCTACCCTCCTCTCCCTCACACGGTGAGAAAGAGAGAGAGAGTGATGTGTGTCAGAGAATAGAGGAGAGAGAGGAGAAGGGAAAGGAGAGAGGAGAGAGGAGAGAGAAGAAAGGAGAGAGGAGAGAGGAGAGAGAAGAGAGAGGAGAAAGGAAAGGAGAGGGAGAGAGAGAGAGAGAGGAAAGGAGAGAGGAGAGAGAAGAAAGGAGAGAGGAGAGAGAAGAAAGGAGAGAGGAGAGAGAAGAAAGGAGAGAGAAGAGAGAGGAGAAAGGAAAGGAGAGAGGAGAGAGAAGAGAGAGGAAAGGAGAGAGGAGAGAAGAAAGGAGAGAGGAGAGAGAAGAAAGGAAAGAGAGAGGAGAGAGAGAGAAAGGAGAGAGGAGAGAGGAGAGAGAGGAAAGGAGAGAGGAGAGAGAAGAAAGGAGAGAGGAGAGAGAAGAAAGGAGAGAGGAGAGAGAGAGAGAGAAGAAAGGAGAGAGGAGAGAAAGAGAGAGAGGAGAAAGGAAAGGAGAGAGGAGAGAGAAGAAAGGAGAGGGAGAGAGGAGAGAGAAGAGAGAGGAAAGGATAGAGGAGAGAGAAGAGAGAGGAAAGGATAGAGGAGAGAGAAGAGAGAGGAAAGGAGAGAGGAGAGAGAAGAGAGAGGAAAGGAGAGAGAAGAGAGGAGAGAGATGAAAGGATAGAGAAGAGAGGAGAGAGAGGAAAGGATAGAGAAGAGAGGAGAGAGAGGAAAGGATAGAGAGAGAAGAGAGAGGAAAGGAGAGAGGAGAGAGAGAGGAGAGTACATGATACGTAACTATAATAATCATGAATACTGTACCAAGGTCTTGTGTTACAGTTGATGAAATAGATGCATATATGGAATTCTATTGATTCAGAGAGGAAAAGTCAGACATAGAAACAAGGACTTCTGGGATACAGTGGACAGAATGTGACTCGTTCCCCTTCTAGGTCCCTCATATACCAACAGACAACAACACAACTCTTTGACTTACTGTAGATCAAGTACATTTGGCATCACAAAACAAAACAGGACGTTAAGTGACTGTAGGGAGTTGAGCAAGACACCGTCATTTCAATAAGTCACACACACACACACACACACACACACACACACACACACACACACACACACACACACTCACACACACACACACACACACACACACACACACACACACACACACACACACACACACACACACACACACACACACACACACACACACACACACACACACACACACACACACACACACACACACACACACACACACACACACACTCACAGACACACACACACACACACACACACACACACACACACACACACACACACACACACACACACACACACACACACACACACACATGGACACACACACACACAAACACGCACATAGACTTGCATACACACACGCAGGCACACACACACACACAAATGCACGCACACACACACACACACACACACACACACACACAAACACGCACACAGACTTGCACACACACACGCAAGCACACACACACACACACACACACACACACACACACACACACATGGACAGACACAAACGCACGCGCACGTACACACACACACACACACACACACACACACACACACACACAACACACACACACACACACACACACACACACATGGACACACACAGACACAAACGCATGCGCACACACACACACACACACAAATGCACGCACACACACACACACACACACACACACACACAAACACGCACACAGACTTGCACACACACACGCAAGCACACACACACGCAAGCACACACACACACACACAAATGCACGCACACACACACACACACACACCAGTATGTCTTTAAAGAATCTGTATGATTTCTGTGGCTTATACACCTCAAATACATTTGTCTTCCATCACCAACAAAACCCACTGGTTTCTGTCTCATTCCTTCCTCTGAAGATGAGGTGGTAGACTCAGTACATTTCCTAACATTCATCCAACTGAATTGGGTCTTTCAGTACATTTCCTTACATCCATCCAACTGAATTTAGTCTTTCAGTACATTTAGTTTTTTTGATCGTACGCTACCGAAATGACATTCCATCTCGTATTAAAACGTGTTACCAACTCACTGCAGAGTGGAACAGAGGATCCGTCCCAAATGGATCCCTACCAACTCACTGCAGAGGTTCCGTTCCAAATGGATCCCTGCCAACTCACTGCAGAGTAGAACAGAGGTTCCCATCCCAAATGGATCCCTGCCAACTCTACTGCAGAGTGGAACAGAGGATCCGTCCCAAATGGATCTCTACCAACTCACTGCAGAGTGGAACAGAGGTTCCGTCCCAAATGGATCCCTGCCAACTCACTGCAGAGTGGAACAGAGGTTCCGTCCCAAATGGATCTCTACCAACTCACTGCAGAGTGGAACAGAGGTTCCGTCCCAAATGGATCCCTGCCAACTCACTGCAGAGTGGAACAGAGGTTCCCATCCCAAATGGATCCCTGCCAACTCTACTGCAGAGTGGAACAGAGGATCCGTTCCAAATGGATCCCTACCAACTCACTGCAGAGTGGAACAGAGGATCCGTTCCAAATGGATCCCTACCAACTCACTGTAGAGAGGAACAGAGGTTCCGTCCCAAATGGATCCCTGCCAACTCACTGCAGAGTGGAACAGAGGATCCGTTCCAAATGGATCCCTACCAACTCACTGCAGAGTGGAACAGAGGATCTGTCCCAAATGGATCTCTACCAACTCACTGCAGAGTGGAACAGAGGATCCGTCCCAAATGGATCCCTACCAACTCACTGCAGAGTGGAACAGAGGTTCCCATC
>NW_024607525.1:0-28836 GCF_018296145.1 Oncorhynchus tshawytscha | reverse complement strand
CACACATTTGTATGCTAATAGATTTCAGTTTGTATTGACTGCTATGGAGGTTAAATGTACACTTCAAATGCAGCTGTCCTACAACATATCTGTACCTTCTTCTTGATCCCAATTGCATTGTGTCCATGTTCTGTCCTATAAGAATTTCAAAGGAAGACAAAATGTGTCAAAGAATAGTCTTACAAGCATAAAAAATATATACAGTGGGGAGAACAAGTATTTGATACACTGCCGATTTTGCAGGTTTTCCTACTTACAAAGCATGTAGAGGTCTGTAATTTTTTATCATAGGTACACTTCAACTGTGAGAGACAGAATCTAAAACAAAAATCCAGAAAATCACATTGTATGATTAAGTAAGTTGCTATTGCAACTAGAAGTATTATGTTCAACAATTTACATTTTCAGATATTATTTTGACAAACACACTTTAGTGTTTACAATTCATTCTCTTTTGTCATAGATTTGGTGGGCACTGTCATCTGTGATATGACTGTCTTTAAGCAGGTACTGATGAAACTGTCACTTCATATTTTTTTTCTTGAAGTCTACAAACGCTCTACATTTATTCACTTTGTGAGGGTTGGATCCTATATGCTACTTTAGAACTTGTTCTACCTACCTAATTTTGCACGCCCAATTTTTCAGTTTTTCATTTGTTAAAAAAGTTTGAAATATCCAATAAATGTCGTTCCACTTCATGATTGTGTCCCACTTGTTGTTGATTCTTCACAAAAAAATACAGTTTTATATCTTTATGTTTGAAGCCTGAAATGTGGCAAAAGGTCGCAAAGTTCAAGGGGGCCGAATACTAAAGTACATAAAGGCCACTCGGGTCAATTTCTGTTTCATTTGTCAATGTTATACATTTTTATTCATTGATTTTCTGGCCACCATTACTGTGGTTACATGTTCAGTATTTGTATTGACCAGCAAACCCACTGCAGCCCACCTCACCAGCTAACTCTCCATCCCTGTTCAGTATTTGTATTGACCAGCCTACCTCACCAGCTAACTCTCCATCCCTGTTCAGTAAATGTATTGACCAGCCTACCTCACCAGCTAACTCTCCATCCATGTTCAGTATTTGTATTGACCAGCAAACCCACTGCAGCCTACCTCACCAGCTAACTCTCCATCCCTGTTCAGTATTTGTATTGGCCAGCAAACCCACTGCAGCCTACCTCACCAGCTAACTCTCCATCCCTGTTCAGTATTTGTATTGACCAGCCTACCTCACCAGCTATGCTTTAGACAATAACATGACTCTCGTACTTTGCCCTTTTCCTTTATGGTTGATATTAAATATAAAAGGAGATATTATCTGTCTCTCTCCACCAGGGAAAATAATACTTAGAACTACCAATTATTGTAGATAAATATTAAATAAAAGGGTAAACACAACACTGGACTGAACCATCTAACTGTCAAACTAATATGAATGTGCAACAATATAGAAGAGACATGACTAGAGATTATGCAATATGGGTGTATATCCACTGCACGCTTCTTAGGTGTGTAATTGACATGACCAAGGAGCTATTGCAAATTTGAAACTATGAAAAATGTACGTTACACCTTGTGATTTTACACTACACAAACCAGACTGAATTTTTAATTTACATTTTTTTAAATGTAAAACCATGTGAGATGAAAATGGACAAACTAAATTGTGTGCAATATAGAAGTGTAGTCAGTGGACATTCTGAACCGTGTTTGAAGTCAGTAGATCACATGACCAAGGACCTATTGAAATTTGAGTGTAAAAAGAGTTTGGACTTTGTTTACGCTCCCTAACTAATTCAACAAGGAATACAAAATATTGCTCACATTTCCACATGTTTATTAGCTTTGGAAAGAGAATTAATGTCCAAATCGTGAAAATAAGAACTGTGCAATGTTGTGCACAATATTTCCAACATCATGACACTTATTTGGAGTCTGTGGCTCAAGTGGTTTGAAAGCTATTTAGGTTTGAAAGCGCGAATATCTGTCGAATATCCAACTTAAAACTGTCTTTACCTCGGTCGTTACACTGGCATACAAACTCGGTAGCACAGAGTTGATCATCCATATGACGTTGGGAAATAGTGCATTGTGGGTAGTTTAGAAGATTTTCCGAAATAAGTTAATAAATATGTAATAACGCAAAAACATAACTGTTTGTTCTTATAGGTAACCATAAAGTGACTACAACTAGCTTACTAAGTCTTTAACCACACTGTATTGTTACACTGGTGAGTAAAAACTCATGCTTCCTACACTTTAACTTGTTATCTGAAGATAAAATCTACATTTTACTCAACTGCGTTACCCACTCCAGTCAGCAGATGGCGGTCTGGGAATTTAAGGCGATGCTGTTGGTGTGACGTATAATCTAGTGGACGGAACGCTTCTTTCAACAGCAGCAACAGTTCGTCAGCCACCTCGGCAGCTTGATAGACAAAATAGACGAACCAATAAACCGCTTTAGGCGCTTTCGTGTTTATTAGCCACTGTATTTTAAACTCACTACTGTCGTCTAGTTAGTTATCCGATTTAATTTCATATTTACGGTGTTGTTATTAGTCAGCTAGCGGGCTGGTTAAGTTAGCATTAGCCTAGCTAGCTAACATCTCTGACCATGAGTTCACTAAGCTGCTCTCCTCCTGATAAAGAAGAGGAAGTCTGCTGGACGGAGAAAGAAGCTCTGGTGAAAGAGGAGGAGGAAGTTACAATACAAAAACAAGTAGAGGGTGAGGCTGTTACGGTGAAAGAAGAAGAGAAAGAGGTCTCAGTTAAAGAAGAGGAAGATACGTTCAGAGTGAAAGAGGAGGAGGATGTTACAGTAAAAGAAGAGGAGGAAGAGAAAGAGGAGGATGCGGTTTTTGGAGTGAAAGAGGAGGAGGAAGAGGTGACTGTCACATCCAAAAAGGAGGAGGAAGAAGACGAGGAAACTGGATATCTGTGCCCGGTTTCCCAAAAGCATATTCAGGCGTCCAATGGTTCTAACAATGCATTTAGCCGTAAGATGGTTTTGAGAAACCGGGCCCTGATTAACACTAGTAAGTACTGTCTTAAAAACAGAGGCACAAACTCTGCAGTTGTTGGACTGATGTTTGGTGTTAAAGGGGAAATCTGCAATGCTACATCCATTTTTTTACTTTTAAATTATTTATTTATAGTCATTGATTCTTGAAAAATATAACACATGCCTCAAGAGCTTAGTTCAACTGTTGTACCCCATCAGGACCCTAATAATACAAAGACTGGGCATCCATGAGGTCAAAATGGTAAAATTGAGGCTATATAGTATATTCTAGAATTCATCCATGATGTCATAATAATAGTTTAACCACGTTTCTAGGATATATAGTATATTCTAGAATTCATCTATGATGTCATAATGATAGTTTAACCAGGGTTATGGGCTATATAGTATATTCTAGAATTCATCTATGATGTCATAATGATAGTTTAACCAGGGTTATAGGCTATATAGTATATTCTAGAATGACCAGTGTAGATTTCCTGTGGAGGTCAAATTGTTAGAGCTGTTGATAAGTCATTGTATAATATTCAGCCAGTTTATTTTCATGCCATTACATCAATATAGTCTAACCAGAAGAGAAAAGACTAACCAAACCACCTACTCCTGGAGGCCTTTGTAAATTCTGATATTGCCGGTAGTAGGCAACACAAGTTGTCGGCAACCTACATTTGGAGTGCAAATTTATCTGACCATTTCTACCAATCTGCGTGCCAGTTATGATTTTCATATGCACATTTTCGTGGAACAGTTTCATTTAATTTATAATAGTATCTCAAAATCATTGTCTGTGATTAATATACATTCTATCTAAATTAAAATTATAAGTAACTTTTATTGCCATTGCCAACTATGTAAAAACAAATAGTCTACATAAAGCCAACAAATAAAAGCATTGCAAATAAATATACTATAAATCACATGGCCTGTCTACAATGAACTTGAAACATTGTATAAAATATTCTGGGCTCTCAGTTTCCCGTGCCAGTGAGTTCTGGACAGACACAGTTGTCGGCTATTTGTGAAAGGGGCTAAGAAGTAATCAGGTATTTTATGACATTTCCACTGGATCAGAGCATTACATTTTTCCCTTTCATGCCGAGTGGTTATCGAAAGGGCGAGAGCTGGAAATATTTTTCAAATACTTTGAGGAACTATTCTCATTTGCAAATGATTTTGATTAGACTTTGTTTACTTGCTGTTTGAGGTGAAGATACATTTGCTTTGAGAAGCTCCACAACTCATTAGTGGTGGTGCGTTAAGACAATCAGAAATACAATCAGACATCCCCAAATGGGCACATTTATAGGCCTACATTTGCGCGCAGGCCAGGTAGACTCGTCCTACTTCTATATGCCTAATTAGGTGTGCGTCCTTACTCAACATTGACAGGAGTGTTTCAAACGAAAGACAATGAATAAATTGACAAAACTGACTCATCTTGCGGGGTCAGGTCTGGGTGGTCTGCCATGGGCCTTTTCATTTAGCATCCGTTTGCGTCGGCATAGGGAATGATTGTATTTCCCCATGGTATGTTGAGTAAGTAGAGGGAACATTAGTTATAGTCATAACGTTAAGCTTGTCATGTGAGGAACTTAAATACTGGATCTTGCTGTCGGACAGTTTTTTTTGTATTCAGATCTCTGAAATGCACTCTAACTACGTAACATTTAGTGTCTCCTTATATTACGCTGGGAAAACAGTTTTCATTGGCACAGACCCTAAATCATTTCAGAGTTTGCAAAATCCAGTGGTTCTAACCGAGAGTCACCTTAACTTTATTGACAACACCCAAATCAATACTGTCATTAATGTGGTTCTTCAATAATTACAAATCATTCTTAATACTGTAGCTGTTTAGTTACAGTCACATGTTCATCTGTCATCAGCTGGTCCAGGAAATCATTTTCTGAATGACAGTCAAATGACAAACATCACAACATGCAACAACAAGCAAAGTGCTTCTTCATTCATTACTCTGATAAAGACAGTTATGCCGTGCTCCACGTTGGATCCAACATCCCTAACAAATTGATGTTTATAATGTGTTATTGTCTGCTTGATTTACTGTAGGGTCTCGTTAGTCTGTTTGGACACAGAGATACTTAGCTCGTAATTTGTGGATAGGCTATTGTACAAAACACACGTGCTCCAGTATGTCTGTAGTTATTGTGGTTCGGGGAAGTTATGGGTCCTACAGTAGGTCTATGTTATTGTTAGGTGAAATTATGGGCCAATTTGTTAAACACTTACAAACCCTCATTGCCAGGCTGATGGCAAAGCTAGCTAAAGAGCATTTTACTGGTTGAAGTGTTTTATAAGTATAAAGCAGTTTATTTGCGACGATAACACAAACATATTAACTGAGCAGGTAACTGAGCTAAACGACTACCGCCCCGTAGCACTCACTTCCGTCATCATGAAGTGCTTTGAGAGACTAGTCAAGGACCATATCACCTCCACCCTACCTGACACCCTAGACCCACTCCAATTTGCTACCCTCTCCACTACTGTTCCATCGATGTGGATGGGGGGGTGTTCCCTCTGCTGTTTCCTGAAGTCCACAATCATCTCCTTAGTTTTGTTGACGTTGAGTGTGAGGTTATTTTCCTGACACCACACTCCGAGGGCCCTCACCTCCTCCCTGTAGGCCGTCTCGTCGTTGTTGGTAATCAAGCCTACCACTGTTGTGTCGTCCGCAAACTTGATGATTGAGTTGGAGGCGTGCGTGGCCACGCAGTCGTGGGTGAACAGGGAGTACATACAGGAGAGGGCTCAGAACGCACCCTTGTGGGGCCCCAGTGTTGAGGATCAGCGGGGAGGAGATGTTGTTGCCTACCCTCACCACCTGGGGGCGGCCCGTCAGGAAGTCCAGTACCCAGTTGCACAGGGCGGGGTCGAGACCCAGGGTCTCGAGCTTGATGACGAGCTTGGAGGGTACTATGGTGTTGAATGCCGAGCTGTAGTCGATGAACAGCATTCTCACATAGGTATTCCTCTTGTCCAGATGGGTTAGGGCAGTGTGCAGTGTGGTTGAGATTGCATCGTCTGTGGACCTATTTGGGCGGTAAGCAAATTGGAGTGGGTCAAGGGTGTCAGGTAGGGTGGAGGTGATATGGTCCTTGAATCGAGAGCATCCTGGCTGTATCCCCGCCTGGTACGGCAACAGCTCCGCCCACAACCGTAAGGCTCTCCAGAGGGTAGTGAGGTCTGCACAACGCATCACCGGGGGCAAACTACCTGCCCTCCAGGACACCTACACCACCCGATGTCACAGGAAGGCCATAAAGATCATCAAGGACAACAACCACCCGAGCCACTGCCTGTTCACCCCGCTATCATCCAGAAGGTGAGGTCAGTACAGGTGCATCAAAGCTGGGACCGAGAGACTGAAAAACAGCTTCTATCTCAAGGCCATCAGACTGTTAAACAGCCACCACTAACCTTGAGTGGCTGCTGCCAACACACTGACTCAACTCCAGCCACTTTAATAATGGGAATTGATGGGAGATTATGTAAAATATATCACTAGCCACTTTAAACAATGCTACCTAATATAATGTTTACATACCCTACATTATTCATCTCATATGTATACGTATATACTGTACTCTACATCATCTACTGCATCTTTATGTAATACATGTATCACTAGCCACTTTAACTATGCCACTTTATTTACATACTCATCTCATATGTTTATACTGTACTCGATACCATCTACTGTATCTTGCCTATGCCGCTCTATACCATCACTCATGCATATATCTTTATGTACATATTCTTTATCCCCTTACACTTGTGTGTATAAGGTAGTAGTTTTGGAATTGTTAGTTAGATTACTTGTTGGTTATTACTGCATTGTCGGAACTAGTATGGGAGAATGATGTACATATATGGAGGAACATAATACTGTAACACAAGAGAGAGACACACTTATAGAGTGCATTTGCCATTCTGGTAAAATGCATTGTCTATTGTATTGGAGAGGAGACCAGAGGAGGCCATGAGAGTATGGAACAGCTGAGCACGCTAAAAACAGACCACACGAAGGGAAGGTGACACATAGGCGCCTAGGGCAACTGGACACACTAAAGATGGAGACACATAGTCTGCTGACCCTAGATAACACACAAACAGATAACATAGAGGAATGTATAGTATTTTTAGTATAGCTGAACACGCTAAAAACAGAGGAGACACATAGTCTGCTGACCCTAGATAACACACAAACAGAAGAAGGAATTAAGCTGAGTGCAGGGAAAAAGCAAGGGTCTTGTCATCATTATAATCTGACGGAAAGCAGATATGGTCGTTATTGGGCTGAACAAGCAGGATGCACAGATTGGGATGTAACTTCATTTGCATGTGGGATGGACTCATATGTTGTATGTGTATAAATCAGAGCGAGTGCTCTGAAAAAGTGTGTGTGTTCCGCGGACCAGGTTCTTGCAAGTGTCATATTTTGAAATGATTAGCCACGACACTAGAAGCACAAGCATTTCGCTACACTCGCATTAATATCTGCTAACCATGTGTATGTGACAAATAAATTTGATTTGATTTTTGATTCAAGCGAGCCTTACAATTATATTCCAAAAGTAATGGGAAATGCATTTATAAGCAACCTGTAAATGGAGGCTATTTTTGCTGTCAGCCTATGAGAACTCCCCTGAGTTTTCCCCCACGGTGGTGAATTAGTGAATAGACACAGAGCACTTAATGTGAGTTTCCTTCAGTAGCTCTCCTGATCTTGCACTGTAATCTTCAGAATACATTGTGAAAAAGAAAATCTGCTCACCATTTTTGCTCCAGGCAGATATACTACATCGGTTTCCTCATTAGCATGGAGGAGCTTCTGCAATCAAATTGTGTGTGCGTCGCCCTCATGCCGCACTTTTAGCAAACACAGAAAGGGGCCTTTTTTGGAGACCAAAGGTCATCTGCTTTTGACTGTCTTAAGACAATTGTAAAATAATTTAACAGACGTCAATTGTTGTACAACTTCATGGGGATGCACTGGGCATCACCTTTTACCTCAAATAAACAGTGGAGTTCTGGTGTTGTGGGCCTTTAAACATCTGTCTGACCTTGTTGTTCACACAGGAGAGAGATGTGACTATCGTGGATCCTCTGGGGAGCCTCAACAACATCATGAGGCAGAGAAAAGTCTCTCCAGATCAGAACTCCTCAAGAAACACCAGCAGAGAACCACAGGGAAGAAATCTCACTTCTGCTCTAACTGTGGGAAAGGTTGCAAATCTTCATCAGAACTTAAAATACACCAGCGAGTACACACAGGAGAGAAATCTCACTGCTGCTCTGACTATGGTAAAATATTAAACTCTTCAGTAAAACTTAAAATACATCAAAGATTACACAAAAGAGACAAACCATATGGCTGTGCTCAATGTGGGAAGAGTTTTTCTTCATCTAGCTATCTCATTGTACACAAGAGAACACACACAGGAGAGAAACCTTATAGCTGTGATCAATGTGGGAAGAGTTTTACTTCATCTGGCCAGCTGACTTTACACCAGAGAACACACACAGGAGACAAATTGTATAGCTGTGATCAATGTGGGAAGAGTTTTACTAGATCTGACCATCTGACTTTACACCAGAGAATACACACAGGAGAGAAGTCTTATAGCTGTGAACAATGTGGGAAGAGTTTTACTAGATCTGACCATCTGACTTTACACAAGAGAATACACACAGGAGAGAAATCTTATAGCTGTGATCAATGTGGGAAGCGTTTTACTAGATCTGACCATCTGACTATACACCAGAGAATACACACAGGAGAGAAACCGTTTAGCTGTGATCAATGTGGGAAGAGTTTTACCACATCTAGCTATCTGACTATACACCAGCGGACACACACAGGAGAGAAACCTTATAGCTGTAATCAATGTGGGAAGAAGTACTCTGATAAAAGATCTCTGATTAAACATCAGAAAATACATGAAGGAGTTGTTTCATGATATCAATGAAATAATGTCACAATGTAGAATGTTTTAACATGGTTGGATTATTTTAATGATGTCACAATGTAGAACCCTAAATGTTTCTCCCCTGTTCTATTAATTTCAACATTAAATGGATATTATCCTCAGGGGAAAAATCTAGGCTCTGAATTGAAAGAGTACTATTTATGAGATTTAACAAAAAGTGACAAAAAAAAGAGTTGTGTTACACTTACCACGTTGGCCACCCACTTGAATCAAAATGTAGCCAGCTGTTTTCTACAAGTTGTCCTCTAACCAGGGATGTACACATTATTCCCAGATTCCGTGTGGTTTTTGCTGCGTTAGTTTTAACACGTGCAACCTCATCTCCCTCCTTTAGCGCAATTGATTTCAACATGATATTGATGAGTGATGACAAATAAGTGTTGTGTTCCTTTGTTTAGTGACTCCTAAATTTAAATGCATCACTCCAAAATGTAGCTGACTGTCTTCTGCAGGTTGTCCTCTAACCAGTGAGGTGAAATATATCTCCTATTTCCATTTGTTTTTTTAGTTGTGTTCATTTCAACAGCACGTACAACCTGATTTCCCCCCTAATCGATATCATTGATTTATTGCTACTTGTCAAAACAACAGCGTTTCTGGTGCTTGTGCAGTTTATTTCAGGTGCTTGTTGAAGAAAAATTCAAGTAAAATGATTATTGTGGCAGATGTTTGTGTATATAGCAAATGTTATGTTTAGGCTTTCAATATATCACAAACCGTTTCTGCATATTGGTTATTGAAAATGGAATTTATGTTTAAGGTAATGACTAAAGGATTCCACCTTGAAACGTATAACTGTGTAAAGAATTAGAATTAATCGACTGTAATTCTCTAATGTGTGTGCGTTAAAGTTAAGACTTTACTATTTAGCAATTCAAGTGAGACATTCAAGGAAAAGAGGAACTGTTAACAGACAGCTTGTGACAGACAACTTGTGACCACTGTAAAACTGATAACAGAAAGGAGGTCTCCCTACCCAGGGAGGGGAGAAACCGTTAGGCTTGCAGTATATTATGTAACATGTTTCAGGATATGATAAGCAATGTATGTGTTGGAGAAGACTTGTAACCAGCATTGATAGTGTTTGAGAAGAGTAGGGGTATTTATATGACCAAATGTGAGGTATAAAAGGCTGTGTGCTTGTATGATTTTCGGAGCTCTCTGAATAAAGAACTTACCCTTTGCAGAAATTCTGGGACTTTGTCCAATTCATCCAGTCTTGACTGGGGAATAGGTCAAAGTAGATCGTGAGTTTTGAGTTCATATCATTGGAACTAGACATTCTTGTGACAGTTATTGATTTGGAAACTTGGAGAAAAAAAATGTAATTGGAAAGACATTGAAAAGAAGGCTATGCCCAACGTCCAATATGCTTTCGGTTGTAGTTGAATGTGAAAGTTGAAAATGTTGTTTTGGGTTGTTTTTTTCAACGACTTTAAAACAACTTAATTTCAAGGTACTTGCAGCCTATACACATGGTCGCAGTATAATACATTGGTCTATAATCAATTTTATTAACAATCCTACATCAATCCAGCATTTCTTGACAATACTCAAGTGCTAATTGTCTTTATTCCACTACTGAAGAAGCATGACTCAAATCACCTCATATTTCAAACATTCAGCCTGACAAAAGATACATGTTTTATTATTCCATGCCTCACCATTATGTTAATTATTACATATTAACAAAGGGGTGTACATTTGGTTTTCATATTTATAATTAATGTAACATTTAGTATTCATAATTATTTATGCAAACAACTGAAAATTTTTGGGTACAATTATATTGACATTGTTGCCCTGCTTTTATAATATCAGGGATCATTCTCAGATGTGCCAACCCAAATGTACTAGAGCATGATATTGGAGACTGGGCCCCGATCCTACAACATGCCTATCGAGTGAACCCTGAGAAGAGAGAGAGAAGCTCTGCAGTGAGGTAGAAAGTTACTACGGATATTACAGGAGTTTCCTCTTGAACTCAGACATGTCCGTGGTAAGGACAACTTGGTTGCTGATTGTTTCAAGGGTGGGCAGTCAAAAATATTTGTGTTTTGCGTTAAGCCAGTGCTTTTCCATGGATCACAATTTATTTTGACACGTTTTTCTGTATTGGAGATGAGTTTTGTTTGGACTTGTTCAAAGGAGACAAGTTCTAGAAGGTTGTGAGTTTTAGAAAGATGAAAGTTCTAGAAGCTAGTGGGTTTTAGGAAGACGAGAGTTCTAGAAGCTAGTGAGTTTTAGAAGCGAGAGTTCTAGAAGCTAGTGAGTTTTAGAAGACGAGAGTTCTAGAAGCTAGTGAGTTTTAGGAAGACGAGAGTTCTAGAAGCTAGTGTGTTTTTAGGAAGACAGGAGTTCTAGAAGCTTGTGGGGAAAAATATATGTATTTTTCTTGTTTTTAATTGTTGACAGCCAATCTACACCATGTTTATATTGTAGAAGGTGAAGCATTGTAGTTGATTATTATGTGAAATGGAAGTTGTTTTCTTTTGGTGGTAAGCAAACTTGTCCAACAAAATTATAGGACATAAACTCAGCAAAAAAAGAAACATCCTCTCACCATCAACTGCATTTATTTTCAGCAAACTTAACATGTGTAAATATTTGTATGAACATAAGATTCAACAACTGATACAAACTGAACAAGATCCTCAGACATGTGACTAACAGAAATTGAATAATATGTCCATGAACAAAGAGGGGGTCAAAATCAAAAGTAACAGTCAGTATCTGGTGTGGCCACCAGCAGCATTAAGTACTGCAGTGCATCTCCTCCTCATGGATTGCACCAGATTTTCCAGTTCTTGCTGTGAGATGTTACCCCACTCTTCCACCAAAGCACCTGCAAGTTCCCAGACATTTCTGGGGGGAATGGGGAATGGCCCTAGCCCTCACCCTCCAATCGAACAGGTCCCAGGCGTGCTCAATGGGATTGAGATCCGGGCCCTTCGCTGGCCATGGCAGAACACTGACATTCCTGTCTTGCAGGAAATCATGCACAGAACGAGCAGTATGGCTGGTGGAATTGTCATGTCAGGATGACTGGCAGAGATGCAAGGAAAAAGCCATATCTCAGACTGGCCAGTAAAGAGAAAAGTTTAAGATGGGCAAAATAACAGACACTGGACAGAGGAACTCTGCCTAGATGGCCAGCATCCCGGAGTCTCCTCTTCACTGTTGACGTTGAGACTGGTGTTTTGCGGGTACTATTTCATGAACGCTGCCAGTTGAGGACTTGTCTGTTTCTCAAAAAAAGTTAACGGGTCTGAATACTCTCCAAAATATATGACCAAGCTGGAAGTGGAAACGCCAGCCCAGCCACAATCCTAGAGGTTCACTGATGATCAACCTCCTCCTTCACATCTGACTCCTGATGATCAACCTCCTGCTTCAGATCTGACTCCTGATGATCAACCTCCTCCTTCACATCTGACTCCTGATGATCAACCTCCTCCTTCACATCTGACCCCAGTGATCAATCCAGAGCGTCTTCTTTCTTGGGGGGAATCCCGATGGACGACGTCATCCAATAGGCCGTCATCACCACCACCACCCACAAGTTAATTGTCATTCAGGTTATCAATGGGAAGAGCATCAGCAATATGTCCTGTCTGGTAACTTGTCTCATTTAATGGATTTACATTGGCAGGTGCACAGGGAGAATCCCCATGAATTAAAACGCAGTTGATCTTAAACTGCGAAACACTTTTAGAAGTCTTTATCAAGCCCGTTGCCTGTGATGTTGAGACAAAATTCAGAAATTCTACAGCACAACGGCAGAGTCATGTCTGAAGTGCAAAACTAACAATGACTCAATAATCCTTCTGGAAATGTTATGACGTCATAAAGTTCTGGGCGGAGTTAGAATGTTGGCTGTCAGAAGTACAGTTATACAATGTAAAATTACTTTTAATCTGTCTGTCTGCATATTTCAAGACATGAAATATGAGGGTGTGTTGAGATACCTGGTGGTTGGATGATACTTTTCTCATCAATCATCTTAAATATTAAAAACTGGAAATCAACCAATCTTCCACTGTTAACTCAATGGAAAGGTCAAATTCTTTATTATCTAAAAATGTAAAGTTCTGGGCGATGGAGAGAAATAAAATGGTGCAGTTTGAGGCCATGTGGCGGAGAGTGATGCAGGAGCTGGAGATGGGGGTGTGTCAGTGGCGACCTGTCATTCAGGGCAGAGCCCCAGACTTTTTTGCCCCAAGAAATCCAATATATATAAACACGTGGGGGGGCTTGCCTGTTTGCATGTTATTTTGGCATTAATAAGTGTTGCACATCAGTTGCAAACAATGTCAAAAAATATATATATATATCATTGAGTTAATACATTTGCATACACACATGGTATATTTTTGTTTTCTTGAGTAAGGCAGCTCCAAATTGCAGGTGTTTCAGCTTAGCTCAGTGCTTTCTGTGGTGTTGGGGCGAGCCAGCAAAAAATAGGAGCATTGCGCTGTAATTGGCTCAGTGTTCTGTCACTCATACGGACACTATGTCGTGGTGAAGTTTATGTCCTTAGTAAAGGTAGACATCCAAAATGTCAGCCCTTTGCATCCTGCCATAGAGTTAATATTACAAGTGGCCTTCCAAGAAGGGTCAAGGTCATTGGCCACAGATAAAATTACGTCAAATCACGTTATATGTACGGTAGCTTTGATTGGACTGATCATGCCAACATCTTACTGTTGTGTTGTGTCTTGCAGGCATGCATCTAAAACAATATTGAGGAGACCCCACCAAGATTGACATGCTAAAATCGGGTCTGGATGGAGGTGTGTTCTCGTGTGTCTGGGCAGGTGTGATGTAGTTAATGGAGATGGAGGTGTGTTCTAGTGGGTCTGGGCAGGTGTGATGTAGTTAATGGAGATGGAGGTGTGTTCTAGTGGGTTTGGGTAGGTGTGATATAGTTAATGTAGATGGAGTTGTGTTCTAGTGGGTCTGGGGGTCTGGTGTGATGTAGTTAATGGAGATGGAGGTGTGTTCTAGTGGGTCTGGGCAGGTGTGATGTAGTTAATGGAGATGGAGGTGTGTTCTAGTGGGTCTGGGCAGGTGTGATGTAGTTAATGGGGATGGAGGTGTGTTCTAGTGGGTCTGGGCAGGTGTGATGTAGTTAATGGAGATGGGGGTGTGTTCTAGTGGGTCTGGGCAGGTGTGATGTAGTTAATGGAGATGGAGGTGTGTTCTAGTGGGTCTGGGCAGGTGTGATGTCGTCGTTTGTATGTTTTGTATTGTTTATAAAAGATCTTTTAAAACTTTAAGACTTTTAAAAGACATTTCTTTTTAAAGTCCCAATTCAAAGTTACACCTCATTGTTCTATTTTTGGAGTTGTTACATAAAACTAATCAGAATTCATTAGAATGATAAAGTCAGGAGTGATGTCATATGGAGGACCAGCCTATTACCTATGATGGAGTGATGTCATATGGAGGACCAGCCTATTACCTATGATGGTGTGAAGTAATATGGAGGACCAACCTATTACCTATGATGGAGTGATGTCATATGGAGGACCAGCCTATTACCTATGATGGTGTGAAGTAATCTGGAGGACCAGCCTATTACCTATGATGGTGTGATGTAATGTGGAGGACCAGCCTATTACCTATGATGTAAACTACAACAGAAATAACAAACCAATCGTTTGCAATCATGACTTGAGTGATTAAAGTAAACCAATGAATGGAAATACATAACGCCATCTAACCAAATAATCAAAGCTATACAGTATGCAGTTATCTTAGCCAGCCAGCTAACGTTAGCTATTTAGCCAAATAGCAATTAGCCTAACCAGTGTAGCCAACCAGCACGGAGACCATTTACAACCAAACTAACAAAACCTAAACGTGTTTGCAGATCAAAAGATCAGAGACGTAGAGAATGATGGACAAAATTAATATTCAGACGTCATTGATCACGTGCTGCTGATAAAGTGATACAGGCATCGGCACACTGCTTTGAAGTTTACTGTTTAGCGATTTGGACACGTGCCTCGTAGCTCCGGTATCAAACGTAACATCCCTACCGAAAAGTTGACAAAACAAAAAGGAGCAACCATGTTAATTTCCTCTGTTGTTTTGTGCCCACGGCAAGAAGGCACCAGAGCCTACCCTGCTATCGGGTTCCCACTAGATAACACAACCACACAGTTCATGAAAAGCATGAGGTGAAGCTTGAGTTAGATATCGACCTAGTGTGACCATCCTGGTCCCTCAAGTCAGTGAGTCAAAACAGGAAGGAGCAATGAATGGATAGTTCATTTATTTCCAAAGCTGCAATGATGGAACACACACAGTATGGACGAATGATCAGTCGTGACGGGATATAAATACCACTCCCACAGCAATTCTACATTAATCTGCCCTGTAATATACTAACAAAAAAACTATTGAAATGTCTATCAAAGTCATTGTGATCGTATAGTGGATTTAACAATTCCTACTAATTCCTAATATACTATTATAAATGAATCAATTGTTTCCATGTGTCTCATATTCACAGCATCAGAATATCGCGTCATCCATTTTATTATCAAAATATATCAAATTGACAGAGAAAATTACTCAATGCCCCCCTCAGGTGGCGAAGAAGTATAATACACCTAAACTAACAAAACCGGGCTGATAAACTGGCTGGTGTTCATGAGTTTGTAAAACATATACTTTATACTTTTGTCATAAATTACCTGCATTGATGAGACACACAGTGTGGATGAACAATCAGTAGTGAACAGGGTAAAAATAGCACTCCTAAAGAAGATGCATTTTCCAGTTAGATACCAACTTGAAAGAGGGATCTTTAGCATAAAACCCACATGGAAAACAGAGATTTGGCAAATAACATATAAAGAGGCTTATTTGACGCCAAACCAACAACAGTAGTTACTAAAACATAACTTGCTAATGTGTGATTTAAAACGTGGATTTTATGATGTAATTTGGTAAATAACATATAAAGAGAGGCTGACTTGACACCAAACCAACAACAGTAGTTACGAAAACGTAACTTGCTAATGTGTGATTTAAAACGTGGATTTTATGATGAAATGTCAATGTTATACATTTCTATCCCAGGACCACTCAATTTTCAAGTTCTCCATAAATCTGCTGTGGATTACCCAGAATCCCACGCCTTTATCACACGAGCGGCGCAGCATCTCGCTGGAGGCGTCACTACAGACCCTGGTTCAAATCCAGGCTGTATCATAACAGGCAGTGATTGGGAGTCCCTTAGGGCAGCGCACAACTAACAGCTCAAAAACCACACGGAATCTGGGAGTAATGTGTACATCCCTGGTTAGAGGACAATTTGTAGAAAACAGCTAGCTACATTTTGATTCAAGTGGGTCGCCAACGTGGTAAGTGTAACACAACTCTTTTTTTGTTAAATCACATAAATTAGTACTCTTCCATTTCAGAGCCTGGATTTTTCCCCTGAGCCTAAAATCCATATCATGTTGAAATCAATTGATGAGGGGGAAAACGTTTAGGCTTCTACATTGAGACTATTAAAATATTCCTAATACAATGTTAAAACATTGATTTTGAAACATTGAACATTGAAACAGATTAACTCTGGTCACAGCTATAAGGTTTCTCTCCAGTGTGTGTTCTATGGTGATTAGTCAGTGCTAGACTCAGTAAAACTCTTCCCACATTGAGCACAGCTGTCAGGATTTATCTTATGTGTGTGTTCTCTGGTGTGAAGTCAGATAGCCAGATCTAGTAAAACTCTTCCCACATTGATTACAGCTATAAGGTTTCTCTCCTGTGTGTGTTCTCTGGTGTCGGGTCAGCTGGCCAGATTGAACAAAACTCTTCCCACATTGATCACAGCTATAAGGTTTCTCTCCTGTGTGTGTTCTCTGGTGTGAAGTCAGATAGCAAGATGTAGAAAAATTCTTCCCACATTGATCACAGCTATAAGGTTTATCTCCTGTGTGTGTTCTCTGGTGTGGAGTCAGATAGCTAGATGTAGTAAAACTCTTCCCACATTGAGCACAGCTATAAGGTTTCTCTCCTGTGTGTGTTCTCTGGTGTGAAGTCAGAGAGCTAGATGCAGTAAAACTCTTCCCACATTGAGCACAGCTAAAAGGTTTCTCTCCTGTGTGTGTTCTCTGGTGTGAAGTCAGATAGCTAGATGCAGTAAAACTATTCCCACATTGATCACAGCTATAAGGTTTATCTCCTGTGTGTGTTCTCTGGTGTAAAGTCAGCTGGCCAGATTGAACAAAACTCTTCCCACATTGATCACAGCTATAAGGTTTCTCTCCTGTGTGTGTTCTCTGGTGTAAAGTCAGAGAGCCAGATTGAACAAAACTCTTCCCACATTGTTTACAGCTATAAGGTTTCTCTCCTGTGTGGATTCTCTGATGAATTTTAATGCCTGATGAGGTGAAACTCTTCCCACAGTCAGAGCAGCAGTGAGTTCTCTTCCCTGTGGATCTCTGCAGGCGTTTTTTGAGGTGTTCTGATCTAGAGAGACTCTTCTCTGCCTTGTCAGCATGATGAGGTTGTTGAGACTCCCCAGAGGATCCACGACAGTCCCGGATCTCTCCTGTGTGAACAACAAAGTCAGACAGATGATTAAAGGCCCACAACAGCGGTAATCACTGTAAAAGGTGATGCCAACAGCGTAGCCATGATGTTGTACAACAATTGACGTCTGTAATGAATGTAAAAACTATTTGACAATTGTCTTAAAATGAGCAAGAATAGTCATAATTTGTCTTGTTTTCACATTAGTAGTAAAATCAATGATTGTAGGCTAGAAATAAGTTATTAAAGTTGTTGAAACTCTAAGCAATGTGCCAGACGACTTTTGGTCTCCAAGGCCCCTTTCTGTGTTTGCTAAACTTGCAGCACGAGGGCGATGCACATGCAATTTGATTGCAGATACTCCTCCCTACTAATGAGGAAACCGATAGTTATCGATGTAGTATATCTGCCTGGAGCAAAAATGGTGGGCAAAGATTTTAGTTTTTCACAATGTATTCTGAATGTGAATGGGGGAAAACTCAGGGGAGTAACCTCCATTTCCAGGTTGCTTATGAGTGCATGTCACACTACCTTGGATTATAATTGTAATGCTCGTTTGAATGTCCTGCTTAATATAATGTTTGTGTCATCATCGCAAATCAACCGCTTCGTACTTAAAAAACACTTCAACCAGTAAAATGCTCTTTGGCTGAGGGTTTGTACACGGTTTGCCAAATTGGCCCATAACTTAACCTAACAACAAATGAAGGAAAATAGCTCTGTGTGTTGTACAATAGCCTATCCAACAAGGAACAGTTCTCTACACATTATGACCACGGTAGGGATGTTGGATCCAACGTGGAGCACGGCATAACTGTCTTTACCAGAGTAATGAATGAAGAAGCACTTTGGTTGTTGTTGTATGTCTTGATGTTTGTCATGTGACAATCATTCAGAAAATTATTTCCTGGATCAGCTGATGATAGATGAACATGTGACTAACTAAACAGCTACAGTATTAAGAATGATGTTTAATTATTGAAGAACCACATTAATGACAGTATCCATTTGGGTGTTGTCAATAAAGTTACGATATTTATTATTTTTCTTAATGTTATTTATTTAACCTTTATTTAACCAGATGGCCATGATGTAATAATGATAGTTTAACCAGGTAGGCCAGTTGAGATCAAGTTCTCATTTACAACTGCGACCTGGCCAAGATAAAGCAAAGCAGTGCGACAAAAAACAGAGTTACACGTGGGATTAACAAAGGAACAGTCAATAACACAATAGAAATATCTATATAGTGTCTGCAAATGGTGTAGGGTGGAAAGGGAATAAATAGGCCATAGTAGCGATGTAATTACAATTTAGCAAATTGACACTGGAGAGATAGATGTGCAGATGATGATGTGCAAGTAGAAATACTGGTGTGCAAAAGAGCAAAAAAGTCAATAAAAACATGGGGATGAGGTAGGTAGTTGGATGGGCTATTTACAGATGGGCTGTGTACAGCTGCAGCGATCGGTAAGCTGCTCAGATAGCTGATGCTTAAAGTTAGTGAGGGAGAAATAAGTCTCCAACTTCAACGATTTTTGCTATTCGTTCCAGTCATTGGCAGCAGAGAACTGGAAGGAAAGGCGGCCAAAGGAGGTGTTGGCTTTGGGGATGACCAGTGAGATAAACCTGCTGGAGTGCGTGCTACGGGTGGGTGTTACTATGGTGACCAGTGAGCTGAGTTAAGGCAGCGCTTTACCTAGCAAAGACTGAGAGATGACCTGGAGCCAACGGGTTTGGCGACGAATATGTAGCGAGGGCCAGCCGACAAGAGCATACAGGTCGCAGTGGTGGGTGGTATATGGGGCTTTGGTGACAAAACGGATGGCACTGTGATAGACTGCATCCAGTTTGCTGAGTAAAGTGTTGGAGGCTATTTTGTAAATGACATCGCCAAGGTCAAGGATCGGTAGGATAGTCAGTTTTACGAGGGTATGTTTGGCACTGTGAGTGAAGGAGGCTTTGTTGAGAAATAGGAAGCCAATTCTAGATTTAATTTTGGATTGGAGATGATTCATATTAGTCTGGAATGAGAGTTTACAGTCTAACCAGACACCTCGGTAATTGTTGTTGTCCACGTATTCTAAGTCAGAACCGTCCAGAGTAGTGGTGCTAGTCCGGGGGGTGCGGGCAGCGATCGGTTGTGGATTGAGTCGAAAGCCTTGGCCAGGTCGATGAAGACTGCTGCACAGTACTGTCTTTTATCGATGGTGGTTATGATGTCGTTTAGTACCTTGAGCGTGGCTGAGGTGCACCCGTGACCAGCTCGGAAACTGGATTGTACAGCGGAGAAGCTACAGTGGGATTCGAAATGTTCAGTGATCTGTTTGTTAACTTGGCATTCGAAGACTTTAGAAAGGCAGGGCAGGATGGCAGGATGGACCTAGGTCTAACAGTTTGGGTCTAGAGTGTCACCCCTTTGAAGAGGGGGATGACCGCGAAAGCTTTCCAATCTTTAGGAATCTCGGAAAAAAAACGAAAGAGGTTGAACAGACTAGTAATAGGGGTTGTCACAATGGAGGCAGATCAATTTAGAAAGAGAGGGTCCAGATTGTCTAGCTCGGCTGATTTGTATAGGTCCAGGTTTTGCAGCTCTTTCAGAACATCAGCTATCTGGATTTGGGTGAAGGAGAAGCTGGGGACGCTTGGGCAAGTAGCTGCGGGGTGTGTGGAGCTGTTGGCTGTGGTAGCCAGGAGGAAAGCATGGCCAGCCGTAGAGAAATGCTTGTTGAAATTCTCGATTATCGTGGATTTATCGGTGGTGACAGTGTTTCCTAGCCTCAGTGCAGTGGGCAGCTGGGATGAGGTGCTCTTATTCTCCATGGATTTTACAGTGTCCCAAAACTTTTTGGAATTAGAGCTACAGGATAAAAATGTATGTTTGAAAAAGCTAGCCGTTGCTTTCTAACTGATTGTGTGTATTGGTTCCTGACTTCTCTGAAAAGTTGCATATCGCGGGGACTATTCGATGCTAGTGCAGTACGCCACAGGATGTTTTTGTGCTGGTCGAGGGCAGTCAGGTCTGGAGTGAACCAAGGTCTATATCTGTTCTTAGTTCTACATTTTTAAAAGGGGCATGCTTATTTAAGGTGGTGAGGAAATTATTTTTAAAGAACAACGAGGCATCCTCTACTGACGGGATGAGGTCAAAATCCTTCCAGGATACCCAGGCCTGGTCGATTAGAAAGGCCTGCTTGCAGAAGTGTTTTAGGGAGCGTTTGACAGTGATGAGGGGTGGTCGTTTGACCGCGGACCCATAACGGATGCAGGCAATGATCGCTGAGATCCTGATTGAAAACAGCAGAGGTGTATTTGGAGGGCAAGTTGGTCAGGATAATATCTATGAGGGTGCCCATGTTTACGGATTTAGGGTTGTACCTAACATAAAGACATAAAGCGAGACATAAAGCGAGGCATAAAGCAATCACAGGTGTTGATTGGGAGAGCTAGCTAAGACAACAACGGGTAAGACAACAACAGTTAATCATCTAAGACAACGGGTAAAATGGCAATGAATGGGCAGAGAGGGTCAGTTAACTACACACAGGGCCTGAGTTCGAGACTGTGGCCGACAGATAAACAAAAAACAAAATGGAGACCCGTGATTAATGAACAATCCAGCAGGCATCAGCTATGTAGACAAATGATCATAGGGTCCAGTGAACAGGAATATATGAACCAGGGAAGCCGTTAGGTAGTCATTACTACGCATCACGGACATCCTGCAAAGGCCGGTTGAGGGCACATCGGACAGAATTACGTCGGCAGACCAGTCGTGATTGATCGGCGGGGCTCCGTGTTGACAAAGGGCCCAGGCCAATTGGCAAAAGAGGTACTGTAGCTGGAGTAATTTTGTTTGCTAGCCGGGAGATGCACCTGGCTCGAGGCTAACTGGTGCTAGCTTCGGAACAAGGGCGTTAGCCACTATAGCCACACTGGTGCAAAGATCCAGAGCTTACGGCAGGAATCCGGTGATGTAGTGGCTTCTAGTCGTCTTAGTGAAGAGTCTGGGAGGCATCAGCTGTGTAGCCGAGTGATCATAGGGTCCACTGAGCAGGCTGGGAGATGAGCCTGGCTCAAGGCTAGCTTCGAGGCTGGGCCACTTGGTGGCAACAAGCTAGCTGCGATTATCCGGTGTAATGGTCCAGAGCGGGAATACGGCAAGAATACGGTGATGTAGTGGAGAAAAACAGTCTGATATGCTCAGGGTTGATATTACACTGTGCAGACTGGCAGGTATTATCCAGGCTAAAAGCGGCTGGTGTCTGAGCTAAAAAGGTAAAGGCCGCTAGCAGTGGCTAACAATGACTAAATAGCTAGTAGCTAATCAGCTGGTTAGCTTCTGATGGCTAGCTGCTGATGGAGGTTCTAGCTATAAGGACTAAAAATAAGCAGATCCGTATCACATTGGGTGAGGCGGGATGCCGGAAGGTATATTTAATTTAAACATGGAAAAAGAGATTGGAATATTTTGCAATATATACAAAAAATGATGAAAAAACCCATAACATTTACAACAGCCATCACTGCTACGCCATCTTGAATTGCAAGATGACTCAGTTAAAAAACATTGGATACAGAAAACTTTGGCACCAAATGGAAAAGGTTGCTGACTGCTGGTGTAGTCTATTACCAGAATCTATAGGAGCATAACGACTGCTGGTGTAGTCTATTACCAGAATCTATAGGAGCATAACGACTACTGGTGTAGTCTATTACCAGAAACTATAGGAGCATAACGACTACTGGTGTAGTCTATTACCAGAAACTATAGGAGCATAACATCAGAATTTACGAAGGCCAGCAGCAGCGGGAGGTGTAGGCTAAGGAAGAGGTTTTTTCTGATGGTTAGGCTATCTTGTTTCAGAGGAGTGTCTCAATAGCCAATAATGACAACAGATAATAAACAGAAATACCTTATTTACATAAGTATTCAGACCCTTTGCTATAAGACTCTAAATTGCTTTCAGGTGCATCTTGTTTCCATTAATCATCCTTGAGCTGTATCTACAACTTGTTCAGAGTCCACCTGTGGTAAACTCAATTGATTGGGTAAGATTTGGAAGGCATACACCTGTCTATATAAGGTCCCAGAGCTGACAGTGTATGTCAGAGCAAAAACCAAGCAATGAGGTCGAAGAAATTGTCCGTAGAGCTCCAAGACAGGATTATGTCGAGGCACAGATCTGGGGAAGGGTACCAAAAAAATTCTGCAGCATTGAAGGTCCCCAAGAACACAGTGGCCTCCATAATTTTTAAATGGAATACCCCTCCTAGAGCTGGTCACCCGGCCAAAATGAGCGATTGGGGGAGAAGGGCCTTGGTCAGGGAGGTGACCAAAAACCTGATGGTAACTCTGACAGCGCTCCAGAGTTCCTCTGTGGAGATGGGAGAACCTTCCAGAAGGACAACCATCTCTGTAGCACTCCAACAATCAGGCCTTTATGGTAGAGTGGCCAGACGGAAGCCACTCCTCAGTAAAAGACACATGTCAGCCTGCTTGGAGTTTGCCAAAAGGAACCCAAAGGATGGATGGAAAAGGACGCCGACTGCTGGTGTAGTCTATTACCAGAAGCATAACGTCAGAATTTACGAAGGCCAGCAGCAGCGGGAGGAGGAAGAGTTTTTTTCTGATGGTTAGGCTATCTTGATCTCTGGTTCCCGAGTCATATGTGTGTCTTAATTATTTAATCAAACTGCGTGCTCAAAGCATCAGACCAGTTCAGTACATATAGTTTATTTTGTTGAAAACCACATGGGATGTGTCTATATATGGAAAAATACACGTTTATAACATTTCTCCAAATCGGTTGGTAGAAAGAAAAGATGATTCTTGGTTGACCCAAGATTTGTTTTAGTTGGGGCCCTAGTGCATTCATTAAGTTCAGACCGCTTCCCTTTTTACACATTTTGTTACGTTACTTATTCTAAATTAGATTTTTTTAAAGAATTAAATGAAAATGTTAAATGTTTTAGAAATGCTTGAGACTCAAATGAATTAATCATGTTTTGAGGATATACAGTGTGTTTACATTTACTAATGAACATTGTCATGAAAAAAAGCTTATATTTTGGGTTCTGATGGGGTACGACAGTTGACCTAAGCTCATGAGGCATTTATAAGTGATTTCTTCAAGAAACAATGGGTACATATCATTAATGTATAAGTCCCAAAATGGATGTAACAACTGCTGATAGCCCCTTCTGGGCTAATCTAATAGGAGATATTGGGGAGTACAGTATTTCAGACATTGTCATTGGATGCATTTGATCAATTGTTAACGTTTTGTTGATGGTCCACTCTTGATGTTCTACACGTTACAGTGAAGCTTCAGCCATTCCTACAGAACAACATTAAAGTGTAGAACCCTTTTACTGCATATTGGTTCAACGACTGCAGAGACGGTACTTACTGGTGTTAAACAGATCACCAACCTCCTCTTCTTCCTCCAATGTGACAGTAATCTCCCCCTCCTCCTCCTCCTCTTTTTACTGTAACATCCTCCTCCTCTTTCACTCTGAACGCGTCTTCCTCTTCTTTCACTGAAACGTCTTTCTCTTCTTTCACTGAAACGTCTTTCTCTTCTTTCACTGAAACGTCTTTCTCTTCTTTCACTGAAACGTCTTTCTCTTCTTTCACTGAAACGTCTTTCTCTTCTTTCACTGAAACGTCTTTCTCTTCTTTCACTGAAACGTCTTCCTCTTCTTTCACTGTAACAGCCTCACCTTCTACTTGTTTTACTGTAACATCCTCCTCCTCTTTCACAACAATGTTCTGCCACAGACCCTCTTTCTCCGTCCAGCAGACCTCATCTTCTTTAACAGGAGGAGAGTAGTTTAGGGAGCTCATGGTCGGAGATGTTAGCTAGCTAGCTATCATTAGCTACTAGGCTCCTGCTAATTTAACCAGCCAGCTACTAAAGCTGACTAATACAAAATAACGTAATATTAAATTAAACAGGTTAACAAGTTTAGACACAGAAGTGTGTCTGAAACACAGTAGCTAATATACACCGAAATCGTATAAATATCTTGAATCTTTCGGCTATGTTGGCTAGCAAGCTACCGAGGTGGTTGACGAGCTGTTTCTGAAGACCCGTCCACTAGATTATACGTCACGCTGGCAGCGTCGCCTGAAAGACGCACATCGCCGCCTGCTGACTGGAGGGGAAACGCAGTTGAGGATCATATTTTATTTTGAGACAAAGGATTTACATGGAGTTAATTAAATAATACTATTATATTGAGACATACAAAGACCTGAATGTGTTGATTGATTTGTGCAAATAAAAAATGTTTACTACAGCACATTAAAGGCAGTTTCATTAAATCAAACTAAATCTAAATAAGTAGCTAGCTACTGTCAGTCTATACTGCTCCTACATGGTGTAACAATACATCATGTAGATGGTGTACACAATACATCATGTAGATGTATATAATGAACAGACTAGGTGTAACAATACATCATGTAGATGTATATAATGAACAGACTAGGTCTATACTGCTCCTACATGGTGTAACAATACATCATGTAGATGTATATAATGAACAGACTAGGTCTATACTGCTCCTACATGGTGTAACAATACATCATGTAGATGTATATAATGAACAGACTAGGTCTATACTGCTCCTACATGGTGTAACAATACATCATGTAGATGTATATAATGAACAGACTAGGTCTATACTGCTCCTACATGGTGTAACAATACATCATGTAGATGTATATAATGAACAGACTAGGTCTATACTGCTCCTACATGGTGTATGGTGAATTAGTGAGCTTCATGTGAGTTTCCTTGAGTAGCTGATCTTGCGCTGATAGTGCGCTGTAATATTCAGAATACATTGTGGAAAACTAAAATCTTTGCTCACCATAACTAGTGGTTTCCTCATTACCAGATATACTACATCCATAACTAGTGGTTTCCTCATTACCAGATATACTACATCCATAACTAGTGGTTTCCTCATTAGCAGATATACTACATCCATAACTAGTGGTTTCCTCATTACCAGATATACTACATCCATAACTGGTGGTTTCCTCATTTCCAGTTATACTACATCCATAACTAGTGGTTTCCTCATTACCAGATATACTACATCCATAACTAGCAGTTTCCTCATTAGCAGGGAGGAGTTTCTGCAACCAAATTGTGTGTGCGCCGCCCTCGTGCTGCAATTTTATGAAACACAGAAAGGGGCCAAAATTGGAGACTAAAAGTCATCTTGCACATTGCTTAGAGTTTCAGTAACTTTAATAACTTGTTTCTAGCCTCCAATCATCAATGTTACTACTAATGTGAAAACAATACAAAATTGTTTTAAGACATTTGTCAAATAATTGAACAGACGTCAATTGTTGTACAACTTCATGGGTACGCTCTGGGCATCACCTTTTAACTCAAATAAACAGTGGATTTCTGCTGTTTTGAGCCTTTTACCATCTGTCTGACTTTGTTGTTCACACAGGAGAACAACCTCATGATGCTGACAAGGCAGAGAAGAGTCTCTCCAGATCAGAACACCTCAAGAAACACCTGCAGAGACCCACAGGGAAGAAATCTCACCACTGCTCTGAATGTGAGAAGAGTTACTTAAAATCAGATTTACTTAAACTACACCTGAGAATACACACTGGAGAGAATCTTCACTTCTGCTCAGACTGTGGGAAGAGATCACCTCTTCAGTAGACCTTAAAATACATCAGAGAATTCACACTGGAGAGAAACCTTTTGGCTGTGATCAATGTGGGAAGAGTTTTACTAAGCCAAGCAACTTGAAATCACACCAGCGAATACACACGGGAGAGAAACCTTATGGCTGTGATCAATGTGGGAAGAGTTTCACTCAGTCAAGCGGCCTGATATCACACCAGATAACACACACAGGAGAGAAACCATATAGCTGTACTCAATGTGGGAAGAGTTTTGCTTCATCTGGCTATCTGAAGATACACCAGAGAATACACACAGGAGAGAAAACTTATAGCTGTAATCAATGTGGGAAGAGTTTTACTCAGTCAAACAGCCTGATATCACACCAGCGGACACACAAATGAGAGAAACCTTATGGCTATGATCAATGTGACGAGATACTCTGATAAAATATATCTAGTCAAACATCAGAAAATACATGGAGTTGTTTCATGATATCAATGAAATATTGTCACAATGTAGAATGTTGTAACATTGTAGTAGGAGTATTTGAATGAATTTCACAATGTAGAACCCTAAACATTTGCCCCCTGTTCAATTTGATAAATTGATTTCAGTATGATATGGATATTAGCCTCTGGGGAAGAATCCAGGCTCTGAATTGAATGAGTTCTATTGATGTGATTTAACAAAAAGATCAGGTGTGATGTTAATGTTTGTATGTTTTGTATTGTTTATAAAATATATATTTTCAGGTATTTTTTCATAACTTAATTTCAACGTACTTGCAGCTTATACACCTATAATCAATATTATTAACAATCTAACATCACTCCAGTATTTATTGACACCATTCAAGCGCTAATTGTCTTTATTCCACTACTGAAGAAGCATGACTCAAATCACCTCATATTTCAAACATTCAGCCTGACAAAGATATGTTTTATTTTTCCAAGCCTCACCAATCACATTTGCTTTTGATATTTTTTCCAATTCATGTAACATTTAGTTTTTTGGGGTTTCTTGATGGAGAACATAACAACAAACAATGGAGTAAAACAAGTTTATAATTTATCACACCTGATCTTTTTGTTAAATCACATCAAATAGAACTCATTCAATTCAGAGCCTGGATTCTTCCCCAGAGGCTAATATCCATATCATGCTGAAATCAATTTATCAAATTGAACAGGGCAAATGTTTAGGGTTCTACATTGTGAAATTCATTCAAATACTCCTACTACAATGTTACAACATTCTACATTGTGACATCATTAGAATACTTTCCTACTACAATGATACAACATTGTTCTACATTGTGACAATATATTCATTGATATCATGAAACAATCTCCATAAGTTTCTTCCTGTGTGTTTGACTAGATATATTTTATCAGAGTATCTCTTCCCACATTGATCACAGCTATAAGGTTTCTCTCATGTGTGTGTTCTTTGGTGTGATATCAGGCTGTTTGACTGAGTAAAACTCTTCCCACATTGATTACAGCTATGGGATTTCTCTCCTGTGTATTCTTTTTGGTGTGATTTCAGGTTGCTTGACTGAGTAAAACTCTTCCCACATTGATTACAGCTATAAGGTTTCTCTCCTGTGTGTATTCTCTGGTGTATCTTCAGATAGCAAAACTCTTCCCACATTGGTACAGCTATATGGTTTATCTCCTGCGTGTGTTATCTGGTGTGATATCAGGCCGCTTGACTGAGTAAAAACTCTTCCCACATTGATCACAGCCATAAGGTTCTCTCTCCAGTGTGTTCGCTGGTGTGATTTCAAGTTGCTTGGCTTAGTAAAACTCTTCCCACATTGATCACAGCCAAAAGGTTTCTCTCCAGTGTGAATTCTCTGATGTATTTTAAGGTCTACTGAAGAGGTAGAATCTCTTCCCGCAGTCAGAGCAGAAGTAAGATTTTCCAGTGTGTATTCTCAGGTGTAGTTTAGGTGAATCTGATTTTTAGCAACTCTTCCCACAGTCAAAACAGTGGTGAGGTTTCTCTCTCCCTGTGTGTTCTCTGGTGTATTCTTTATGTTTTAAGTGAATCTGATCTTGAGTAACTCTTCCCACAGTCACAGCAGTGTTGAGATTTCTTCCCTGTGGGTCTCTGCAGGTGTTCATTGAGGTGTTCTGATCTGGAGAGACTCTTCTCTGCCTTGCCAGCATCATGATGTTGTTCTCCTGTGTGAATTACAAAGTCAGACAGATGGTAAAAGGCTCAAACAGCAGAAACTACCGTGTAAGTTAAAAGGTGATGCCAACAGCATAGCCATGATGTTGTACAACAATTGATGTTTGTAAATTATTTAAAATGTCTTAAAACAGTCATGTGAGTCATATTTTGTCTTTGTTTTCACATTAGTAGTAACATCGATGATTGGAGGATAGAAACAAGTTATTAAAGTTAAGTGGAAACTCTAAGCAGTGTGCCAGACGACTTTTAGTCTCCAATTTGGCCCCTTTCTGTGTTTAATAAAGTTGCAGCACAAGGGCGCACACACAATTTGGTTGCAGAAACTCCTCCCTGCTAATGAGGAAACGGCTAGTTATGGATGTAG
>NW_024607524.1:0-28836 GCF_018296145.1 Oncorhynchus tshawytscha | reverse complement strand
AGATCTAGCTGGTCTGTCATATTATAATAGAGACAGTAGATCTAGCTGGTCTGTCATAATATAATAGAGACAGTAGATCTAGCTGGTCTGTCATATTATAATAGAGACAGTAGATCTAGCTGGTCTGTCATAATATAATAGAGACAGTAGATCTAGCTGGTCTGTCATAATATAATAGAGACAGTAGATCTAGCTGGTCTGTCATATTATAATAGAGACAGTAGATCTAGCTGGTCTGTCATAATATAATAGAGACAGTAGATCTAGCTGGTCTGTCATAATATAATAGAGACAGTAGATCTAGCTGGTCTGTCATAATATAATAGAGACAGTAGATCTAGCTGGTCTGTCATATTATAATAGAGACAGTAGATCTAGCTGGTCTGTCATAATATAATAGAGACAGTAGATCTAGCTGGTCTGTCATAATATAATAGAGACAGTAGATCTAGCTGGTCTGTCATAATATAATAGAGACAGTAGATCTAGCTGGTCTGTCATAATATAATAGAGACAGTAGATCTAGCTGGTCTGTCATAATATAATAGAGACAGTAGATCTAGCTGGTCTGTCATATTATAATAGAGACAGTAGATCTAGCTGGTCTGTCATAATATAATAGAGACAGTAGATCTAGCTGGTCTGTCATAATATAATAGAGACAGTAGATCTAGCTGGTCTGTCATATTATAATAGAGACAGTAGATCTAGCTGGTCTGTCATATATATAATAGAGACAGTAGATCTAGCTGGTCTGTCATATATATAATAGAGACAGTAGATCTAGCTGGTCTGTCATAATATAATAGAGACAGTAGATCTAGCTGGTCTGTCATAATATAATAGAGACAGTAGATCTAGCTGGTCTGTCATATATATAATAGAGACAGTAGATCTAGCTGGTCTGTCATATTATAATAGAGACAGTAGATCTAGCTGGTCTGTCATAATATAATAGAGACAGTAGATCTAGCTGGTCTGTCATAATATAATAGAGACAGTAGATCTAGCTGGTCTGTCATAATATAATAGAGACAGTAGATCTAGCTGGTCTGTCATATTATAATAGAGACAGTAGATCTAGCTGGTCTGTCATAATATATAATAGAGACAGTAGATCTAGCTGGTCTGTCATAATATAATAGAGACAGTAGATCTAGCTGGTCTGTCATATTATAATAGAGACAGTAGATCTAGCTGGTCTGTCATAATATAATAGAGACAGTAGATCTAGCTGGTCTGTCATATTATAATAGAGACAGTAGATCTAGCTGGTCTGTCATAATATAATAGAGACAGTAGATCTAGCTGGTCTGTCATAATATAATAGAGACAGTAGATCTAGCTGGTCTGTCATAATATAATAGAGACAGTAGATCTAGCTGGTCTGTCATAATATAATAGAGACAGTAGATCTAGCTGGTCTGTCATATTATAATAGAGACAGTAGATCTAGCTGGTCTGTCATAATATAATAGAGACAGTAGATCTAGCTGGTCTGTCATAATATAATAGAGACAGTAGATCTAGCTGGTCTGTCATAATATAATAGAGACAGTAGATCTAGCTGGTCTGTCATAATATAATAGAGACAGTAGATCTAGCTGGTCTGTCATAATATAATAGAGACAGTAGATCTAGCTGGTCTGTCATAATATAATAGAGACAGTAGATCTAGCTGGTCTGTCATATTATAATAGAGACAGTAGATCTAGCTGGTCTGTCATAATATAATAGAGACAGTAGATCTAGCTGGTCTGTCATAATATAATAGAGACAGTAGATCTAGCTGGTCTGTCATATTATAATAGAGACAGTAGATCTAGCTGGTCTGTCATATTATAATAGAGACAGTAGATCTAGCTGGTCTGTCATAATATAATAGAGACAGTAGATCTAGCTGGTCTGTCATATTATAATAGAGACAGTAGATCTAGCTGGTCTGTCATAATATAATAGAGACAGTAGATCTAGCTGGTCTGTCATATTATAATAGAGACAGTAGATCTAGCTGGTCTGTCATAATATAATAGAGACAGTAGATCTAGCTGGTCTGTCATAATATAATAGAGACAGTAGATCTAGCTGGTCTGTCATATTATAATAGAGACAGTAGATCTAGCTGGTCTGTCATAATATAATAGAGACAGTAGATCTAGCTGGTCTGTCATAATATAATAGAGACAGTAGATCTAGCTGGTCTGTCATAATATAATAGAGACAGTAGATCTAGCTGGTCTGTCATATTATAATAGAGACAGTAGATCTAGCTGGTCTGTCATATATATAATAGAGACAGTAGATCTAGCTGGTCTGTCATAATATAATAGAGACAGTAGATCTAGCTGGTCTGTCATATTATAATAGAGACAGTAGATCTAGCTGGTCTGTCATAATATAATAGAGACAGTAGATCTAGCTGGTCTGTCATAATATAATAGAGACAGTAGATCTAGCTGGTCTGTCATATTATAATAGAGACAGTAGATCTAGCTGGTCTGTCATAATATAATAGAGACAGTAGATCTAGCTGGTCTGTCATATTATAATAGAGACAGTAGATCTAGCTGGTCTGTCATAATATAATAGAGACAGTAGATCTAGCTGGTCTGTCATATTATAATAGAGACAGTAGATCTAGCTGGTCTGTCATAATATAATAGAGACAGTAGATCTAGCTGGTCTGTCATATTATAATAGAGACAGTAGATCTAGCTGGTCTGTCATATTATAATAGAGACAGTAGATCTAGCTGGTCTGTCATATTATAATAGAGACAGTAGATCTAGCTGGTCTGTCATAATATAATAGAGACAGTAGATCTAGCTGGTCTGTCATATTATAATAGAGACAGTAGATCTAGCTGGTCTGTCATATTATAATAGAGACAGTAGATCTAGCTGGTCTGTCATATTATAATAGAGACAGTAGATCTAGCTGGTCTGTCATATATATAATAGAGACAGTAGATCTAGCTGGTCTGTCATAATATAATAGAGACAGTAGATCTAGCTGGTCTGTCATATTATAATAGAGACAGTAGATCTAGCTGGTCTGTCATAATATAATAGAGACAGTAGATCTAGCTGGTCTGTCATATTATAATAGAGACAGTAGATCTAGCTGGTCTGTCATATTATAATAGAGACAGTAGATCTAGCTGGTCTGTCATAATATAATAGAGACAGTAGATCTAGCTGGTCTGTCATAATATAATAGAGACAGTAGATCTAGCTGGTCTGTCATAATATAATAGAGACAGTAGATCTAGCTGGTCTGTCATATTATAATAGAGACAGTAGATCTAGCTGGTCTGTCATAATATAATAGAGACAGTAGATCTAGCTGGTCTGTCATAATATAATAGAGACAGTAGATCTAGCTGGTCTGTCATAATATAATAGAGACAGTAGATCTAGCTGGTCTGTCATATTATAATAGAGACAGTAGATCTAGCTGGTCTGTCATAATATAATAGAGACAGTAGATCTAGCTGGTCTGTCATATTATAATAGAGACAGTAGATCTAGCTGGTCTGTCATAATATAATAGAGACAGTAGATCTAGCTGGTCTGTCATATTATAATAGAGACAGTAGATCTAGCTGGTCTGTCATATTATAATAGAGACAGTAGATCTAGCTGGTCTGTCATATTATAATAGAGACAGTAGATCTAGCTGGTCTGTCATAATATAATAGAGACAGTAGATCTAGCTGGTCTGTCATAATATAATAGAGACAGTAGATCTAGCTGGTCTGTCATAATATAATAGAGACAGTAGATCTAGCTGGTCTGTCATATTATAATAGAGACAGTAGATCTAGCTGGTCTGTCATAATATAATAGAGACAGTAGATCTAGCTGGTCTGTCATATTATAATAGAGACAGTAGATCTAGCTGGTCTGTCATAATATAATAGAGACAGTAGATCTAGCTGGTCTGTCATATTATAATAGAGACAGTAGATCTAGCTGGTCTGTCATAATATAATAGAGACAGTAGATCTAGCTGGTCTGTCATATTATAATAGAGACAGTAGATCTAGCTGGTCTGTCATAATATAATAGAGACAGTAGATCTAGCTGGTCTGTCATATTATAATAGAGACAGTAGATCTAGCTGGTCTGTCATATTATAATAGAGACAGTAGATCTAGCTGGTCTGTCATATTATAATAGAGACAGTAGATCTAGCTGGTCTGTCATATATATAATAGAGACAGTAGATCTAGCTGGTCTGTCATATTATAATAGAGACAGTAGATCTAGCTGGTCTGTCATATTATAATAGAGACAGTAGATCTAGCTGGTCTGTCATATTATAATAGAGACAGTAGATCTAGCTGGTCTGTCATATTATAATAGAGACAGTAGATCTAGCTGGTCTGTCATATTATAATAGAGACAGTAGATCTAGCTGGTCTGTCATATTATAATAGAGACAGTAGATCTAGCTGGTCTGTCATATTATAATAGAGACAGTAGATCTAGCTGGTCTGTCATATTATAATAGAGACAGTAGATCTAGCTGGTCTGTCATAATATAATAGAGACAGTAGATCTAGCTGGTCTGTCATATTATAATAGAGACAGTAGATCTAGCTGGTCTGTCATATTATAATAGAGACAGTAGATCTAGCTGGTCTGTCATAATATAATAGAGACAGTATATCGAGCTGGACTGTCATATTATAATAAATACAGTAGATCTAGCTGGTCTGTCATAATATAATAGAGACAGTAGATCTAGCTGGTCTGTCATATTATAATAGAGACAGTAGATCTAGCTGGTCTGTCATATTATAATAGAGACAGTAGATCTAGCTGGTCTGTCATATTATAATAGAGACAGTAGATCTAGCTGGTCTGTCATAATATAATAGAGACAGTAGATCTAGCTGGTCTGTCATATTATAATACAGACAGTAGATCTAGCTGGTCTGTCATATTATAATAGAGACAGTAGTTCAAGCTGGTCTGTCATAATATAATAGAGACAGTAGATCTAGCTGGTCTGTCATATTATAATAGAGACAGTAGATCTAGCTGGTCTGTCATAATATAATAGAGACAGTAGATCTAGCTGGTCTGTCATATTATAATAGAGACAGTAGATCTAGCTGGTCATGTCATAAAATAATAGAGATAGTAGATCAAGCTGGTCTGTCATAAATATAATAGAGACAGTAGATCTAGCTGGTCTGTCATAATATAATAGAGACAGTAGATCTAGCTGGTCTGTCATATTATAATAGAGACAGTAGATCTAGCTGGTCTGTCATATTATAATAGAGACAGTAGATCTAGCTGGTCTGTCATATTATAATAGAGACAGTAGATCAAGCTGGTCTGTCATAATATAATAGAGACAGTAGATCTAGCTGGTCTGTCATATTATAATAGAGACAGTAGATCTAGCTGGTCTGTCATATTATAATAGAGACAGTAGATCTAGCTGGTCTGTCATATTATAATAGAGACAGTAGATCTAGCTGGTCATGTCATAAAATAATAGAGATAGTAGATCAAGCTGGTCTGTCATAAATATAATAGAGACAGTAGATCTAGCTGGTCTGTCATAATATAATAGAGACAGTAGATCTAGCTGGTCTGTCATATTATAATAGAGACAGTAGATCTAGCTGGTCTGTCATATTATAATAGAGACAGTAGATCTAGCTGGTCTGTCATATTATAATAGAGACAGTAGATCTAGCTGGTCTGTCATAATATAATAGAGACAGTAGATCTAGCTGGTCTGTCATATTATAATAGAGACAGTAGATCTAGCTGGTCTGTCATATTATAATAGAGACAGTAGATCTAGCTGGTCTGTCATAATATAATAGAGACAGTAGATCTAGCTGGTCTGTCATATTATAATAGAGACAGTAGATCTAGCTGGTCTGTCATAATATAATAGAGACAGTAGATCTAGCTGGTCTGTCATATTATAATAGAGACAGTAGATCTAGCTGGTCTGTCATAATATAATAGAGACAGTAGATCTAGCTGGTCTGTCATATTATAATAGAGACAGTAGATCTAGCTGGTCTGTCATAATATAATAGAGACAGTAGATCTAGCTGGTCTGTCATAATATAATAGAGACAGTAGATCTAGCTGGTCTGTCATATTATAATAGAGACAGTAGATCTAGCTGGTCTGTCATATTATAATAGAGACAGTAGATCTAGCTGGTCTGTCATAATATAATAGAGACAGTAGATCTAGCTGGTCTGTCATATTATAATAGAGACAGTAGATCTAGCTGGTCTGTCATATTATAATAGAGACAGTAGATCTAGCTGGTCTGTCATAATATAATAGAGACAGTAGATCTAGCTGGTCTGTCATATTATAATAGAGACAGTAGATCTAGCTGGTCTGTCATATTATAATAGAGACAGTAGATCTAGCTGGTCTGTCATATTATAATAGAGACAGTAGATCTAGCTGGTCTGTCATATTATAATAGAGACAGTAGATCTAGCTGGTCTGTCATATTATAATAGAGACAGTAGATCTAGCTGGTCTGTCATAATATAATAGAGACAGTAGATCTAGCTGGTCTGTCATATTATAATAGAGACAGTAGATCTAGCTGGTCTGTCATATTATAATAGAGACAGTAGATCAAGCTGGTCTGTCATAATATAATAGAGACAGTAGATCTAGCTGGTCTGTCATATTATAATAGAGACAGTAGATCTAGCTGGTCTGTCATAATATAATAGAGACAGTAGATCTAGCTGGTCTGTCATATTATAATAGAGACAGTAGATCTAGCTGGTCTGTCATAATATAATAGAGACAGTAGATCTAGCTGGTCTGTCATAAATATAATAGAGACAGTAGATCTAGCTGGTCTGTCATAATATAATAGAGACAGTAGATCTAGCTGGTCTGTCATATTATAATAGAGACAGTAGATCTAGCTGGTCTGTCATATTATAATAGAGACAGTAGATCTAGCTGGTCTGTCATATTATAATAGAGACAGTAGATCTAGCTGGTCTGTCATATTATAATAGAGACAGTAGATCAAGCTGTTCTGTCATAATATAATAGAGACAGTAGATCTAGCTGGTCTGTCATATTATAATAGAGACAGTAGATCTAGCTGGTCTGTCATATTATAATAGAGACAGTAGATCAAGCTGGTCTGTCATAATATAATAGAGACAGTAGATCTAGCTGGTCTGTCATATTATAATAGAGACAGTAGATCTAGCTGGTCTGTCATATTATAATAGAGACAGTAGATCTAGCTGGCCTGTCATAATATAATAGAGACAGTAGATCTAGCTGGTCTGTCATATTATAATAGAGACAGTAGATCTAGCTGGTCTGTCATAATATAATAGAGACAGTAGATCTAGCTGGTCTGTCATATTATAATAGAGACAGTAGATCTAGCTGGTCTGTCATATTATAATAGAGACAGTAGATCAAGCTGGTCTGTCATAATATAATAGAGACAGTAGATCTAGCTGGTCTGTCATATTATAATAGAGACAGTAGATCTAGCTGGTCTGTCATATTATAATAGAGACAGTAGATCAAGCTGGTCTGTCATAATATAATAGAGACAGTAGATCTAGCTGGTCTGTCATATTATAATAGAGACAGTAGATCTAGCTGGTCTGTCATAATATAATAGAGACAGTAGATCTAGCTGGTCTGTCATATTATAATAGAGACAGTAGATCTAGCTGGCATGTCATAAAATAATAGAGATGGTAGATCAAGCTGGTCTGTCAAAATATAATAGAGACAGTAGATCTAGCTGGTCTGTCATAATATAATAGAGACAGTAGATCTAGCTGGTCTGTCATATTATAATAGAGACAGTAGATCTAGCTGGTCTGTCATAATATAATAGAGACAGTAGATCTAGCTGGTCTGTCATATTATAATAGAGACAGTAGATCTAGCTGGTCTGTCATAATATAATAGAGACAGTAGATCTAGCTGGTCTGTCATATTATAATAGAGACAGTAGATCTAGCTGGTCTGTCATATTATAATAGAGACAGTAGATCTAGCTGGTCTGTCATATTATAATAGAGACAGTAGATCTAGCTGGTCTGTCATAATATAATAGAGACAGTAGATCTAGCTGGTCTGTCATATTATAATAGAGACAGTAGATCTAGCTGGTCTGTCATAATATAATAGAGACAGTAGATCTAGCTGGTCTGTCATATTATAATAGAGACAGTAGATCTAGCTGGTCTGTCATATTATAATAGAGACAGTAGATCTAGCTGGTCTGTCATATTATAATAGAGACAGTAGATCTAGCTGGTCTGTCATATTATAATAGAGACAGTAGATCTAGCTGGTCTGTCATATTATAATAGAGACAGTAGATCTAGCTGGTCTGTCATATTATAATAGAGACAGTAGATCTAGCTGGTCTGTCATATTATAATAGAGACAGTAGATCTAGCTGGTCTGTCATAATATAATAGAGACAGTAGATCTAGCTGGTCTGTCATATTATAATAGAGACAGTAGATCTAGCTGGTCTGTCATAATATAATAGAGACAGTAGATCTAGCTGGTCTGTCATATTATAATAGAGACAGTAGATCTAGCTGGTCTGTCATAATATAATAGAGACAGTAGATCTAGCTGGTCTGTCATATTATAATAGAGACAGTAGATCTAGCTGGTCATGTCATAAAATAATAGAGATAGTAGATCAAGCTGGTCTGTCATAAATATAATAGAGACAGTAGATCTAGCTGGTCTGTCATAATATAATAGAGACAGTAGATCTAGCTGGTCTGTCATATTATAATAGAGACAGTAGATCTAGCTGGTCTGTCATATTATAATAGAGACAGTAGATCTAGCTGGTCTGTCATATTATAATAGAGACAGTAGATCTAGCTGGTCTGTCATAATATAATAGAGACAGTAGATCTAGCTGGTCTGTCATATTATAATAGAGACAGTAGATCTAGCTGGTCTGTCATAATATAATAGAGACAGTAGATCTAGCTGGTCTGTCATATTATAATAGAGACAGTAGATCTAGCTGGTCTGTCATATTATAATAGAGACAGTAGATCTAGCTGGTCTGTCATAATATAATAGAGACAGTAGATCTAGCTGGTCTGTCATAATATAATAGAGACAGTAGATCTAGCTGGTCTGTCATAATATAATAGAGACAGTAGATCTAGCTGGTCTGTCATATTATAATAGAGACAGTAGATCTAGCTGGTCTGTCATAATATAATAGAGACAGTAGATCTAGCTGGTCTGTCATATTATAATAGAGACAGTAGATCTAGCTGGTCTGTCATAAATATAATAGAGACAGTAGATCAAGCTGGTCTGTCATAAATATAATAGAGACAGTAGATCTAGCTGGTCTGTCATAATATAATAGAGACAGTAGATCTAGCTGGTCTGTCATATTATAATAGAGACAGTAGATCTAGCTGGTCTGTCATATTATAATAGAGACAGTAGATCTAGCTGGTCTGTCATAATATAATAGAGACACTAGATCTAGCTGGTCTGTCATATTATAATAGAGAAAGTAGATCTAGCTGGTCTGTCATAATATAATAGAGACAGTAGATCTAGCTGGTCTGTCATAATATAATAGAGACAGTAGATCTAGCTGGTCTGTCATAATATAATAGAGACAGTAGATCTAGCTGGTCTGTCATATTATAATAGAGACAGTAGATCTAGCTGGTCTGTCATATTATAATAGAGACAGTAGATCTAGCTGGTCTGTCATATTATAATAGAGACAGTAGATCAAGCTGGTCTGTCATAATATAATAGAGACAGTAGATCTAGCTGGTCTGTCATAATATAATAGAGACAGTAGATCTAGCTGGTCTGTCATAATATAATAGAGACAGTAGATCTAGCTGGTCTGTCATATTATAATAGAGACAGTAGATCTAGCTGGTCTGTCATATTATAATAGAGACAGTAGATCTAGCTGGTCTGTCATAAATATAATAGAGACAGTAGATCTAGCTGGTCTGTCATAAATATAATAGAGACAGTAGATCTAGCTGGTCTGTCATAATATAATAGAGACAGTAGATCTAGCTGGTCTGTCATATTATAATAGAGACAGTAGATCTAGCTGGTCTGTCATAATATAATAGAGACAGTAGATCTAGCTGGTCTGTCATATTATAATAGAGACAGTAGATCTAGCTGGTCTGTCATAATATAATAGAGACAGTAGATCTAGCTGGTCTGTCATAATATAATAGAGACAGTAGATCTAGCTGGTCTGTCATATTATAATAGAGACAGTAGATCTAGCTGGTCTGTCATATTATAATAGAGACAGTAGATCTAGCTGGTCTGTCATATTATAATAGAGACAGTAGATCTAGCTGGTCTGTCATATTATAATAGAGACAGTAGATCTAGCTGGTCTGTCATATTATAATAGAGACAGTAGATCTAGCTGGTCTGTCATAATATAATAGAGACAGTAGATCTAGCTGGTCTGTCATATTATAATAGAGACAGTAGATCTAGCTGGTCTGTCATAATATAATAGAGACAGTAGATCTAGCTGGTCTGTCATATTATAATAGAGACAGTAGATCTAGCTGGTCTGTCATAATATAATAGAGACAGTAGATCTAGCTGGTCTGTCATATTATAATAGAGACAGTAGATCTAGCTGGTCTGTCATATTATAATAGAGACAGTAGATCTAGCTGGTCTGTCATATTATAATAGAGACAGTAGATCTAGCTGGTCTGTCATAATATAATAGAGACAGTAGATCTAGCTGGTCTGTCATATTATAATAGAGACAGTAGATCTAGCTGGTCTGTCATAATATAATAGAGACAGTAGATCTAGCTGGTCTGTCATATTATAATAGAGACAGTAGATCTAGCTGGTCTGTCATAATATAATAGAGACAGTAGATCTAGCTGGTCTGTCATATTATAATAGAGACAGTAGATCTAGCTGGTCTGTCATATTATAATAGAGACAGTAGATCTAGCTGGTCTGTCATAATATAATAGAGACAGTAGATCTAGCTGGTCTGTCATATTATAATAGAGACAGTAGATCTAGCTGGTCTGTCATAATATAATAGAGACAGTAGATCTAGCTGGTCTGTCATATTATAATAGAGACAGTAGATCTAGCTGGTCTGTCATAATATAATAGAGACAGTAGATCTAGCTGGTCTGTCATATTATAATAGAGACAGTAGATCTAGCTGGTCTGTCATATTATAATAGAGACAGTAGATCTAGCTGGTCTGTCATATTATAATAGAGACAGTAGATCTAGCTGGTCTGTCATATTATAATAGAGACAGTAGATCTAGCTGGTCTGTCATATTATAATAGAGACAGTAGATCAAGCTGGTCTGTCATAATATAATAGAGACAGTAGATCTAGCTGGTCTGTCATATTATAATAGAGACAGTAGATCTAGCTGGTCTGTCATAATATAATAGAGACAGTAGATCTAGCTGGTCTGTCATATTATAATAGAGACAGTAGATCTAGCTGGTCATGTCATAAATATAATAGAGACAGTAGATCAAGCTGGTCTGTCATAAATATAATAGAGACAGTAGATCTAGCTGGTCTGTCATAATATAATAGAGACAGTAGATCTAGCTGGTCTGTCATATTATAATAGAGACAGTAGATCTAGCTGGTCTGTCATATTATAATAGAGACAGTAGATCTAGCTGGTCTGTCATAAATATAATAGAGACAGTAGATCTAGCTGGTCTGTCATAATATAATAGAGACAGTAGATCTAGCTGGTCTGTCATAATATAATAGAGACAGTAGATCTAGCTGGTCTGTCATATTATAATAGAGACAGTAGATCTAGCTGGTCTGTCATATTATAATAGAGACAGTAGATCTAGCTGGTCTGTCATATTATAATAGAGACAGTAGATCTAGCTGGTCTGTCATATTATAATAGAGACAGTAGATCTAGCTGGTCTGTCATATTATAATAGAGACAGTAGATCTAGCTGGTCTGTCATAAATATAATAGAGACAGTAGATCTAGCTGGTCTGTCATAATATAATAGAGACAGTAGATCTAGCTGGTCTGTCATATTATAATAGAGACAGTAGATCTAGCTGGTCTGTCATATTATAATAGAGACAGTAGATCTAGCTGGTCTGTCATATTATAATAGAGACAGTAGATCTAGCTGGTCTGTCATATTATAATAGAGACAGTAGATCTAGCTGGTCTGTCATAATATAATAGAGACAGTAGATCTAGCTGGTCTGTCATATTATAATCGAGACAGTAGATCTAGCTGGTCTGTCATAATATAATAGAGACAGTAGATCTAGCTGGTCTGTCATATTATAATAGAGACAGTAGATCTAGCTGGTCTGTCATATTATAATAGAGACAGTAGATCTAGCTGGTCTGTCATAATATAATAGAGACAGTAGATCTAGCTGGTCTGTCATAATATAATAGAGACAGTAGATCTAGCTGGTCTGTCATAATATAATAGAGACAGTAGATCTAGCTGGTCTGTCATATTATAATAGAGACAGTAGATCTAGCTGGTCTGTCATAATATAATAGAGACAGTAGATCTAGCTGGTCTGTCATATTATAATAGAGACAGTAGATCTAGCTGGTCTGTCATAAATATAATAGAGACAGTAGATCTAGCTGGTCTGTCATAAATATAATAGAGACAGTAGATCTAGCTGGTCTGTCATAATATAATAGAGACAGTAGATCTAGCTGGTCTGTCATATTATAATAGAGACAGTAGATCTAGCTGGTCTGTCATATTATAATAGAGACAGTAGATCTAGCTGGTCTGTCATAATATAATAGAGACAGTAGATCTAGCTGGTCTGTCATATTATAATAGAGACAGTAGATCTAGCTGGTCTGTCATAATATAATAGAGACAGTAGATCTAGCTGGTCTGTCATAAATATAATAGAGACAGTAGATCTAGCTGGTCTGTCATAATATAATAGAGACAGTAGATCTAGCTGGTCTGTCATATTATAATAGAGACAGTAGATCTAGCTGGTCTGTCATATTATAATAGAGACAGTAGATCTAGCTGGTCTGTCATATTATAATAGAGACAGTAGATCTAGCTGGTCTGTCATAATATAATAGAGACAGTAGATCTAGCTGGTCTGTCATATTATAATAGAGACAGTAGATCTAGCTGGTCTGTCATAATATAATAGAGACAGTAGATCTAGCTGGTCTGTCATATTATAATAGAGACAGTAGATCTAGCTGGTCTGTCATATTATAATAGAGACAGTAGATCTAGCTGGTCTGTCATAAATATAATAGAGACAGTAGATCTAGCTGGTCTGTCATAATATAATAGAGACAGTAGATCTAGCTGGTCTGTCATAATATAATAGAGACAGTAGATCTAGCTGGTCTGTCATATTATAATAGAGACAGTAGATCAAGCTGGTCTGTCATAATATAATAGAGACAGTAGATCTAGCTGGTCTGTCATATTATAATAGAGACAGTAGATCTAGCTGGTCTGTCATAATATAATAGAGACAGTAGATCTAGCTGGTCTGTCATAATATAATAGAGACAGTAGATCTAGCTGGTCTGTCATATTATAATAGAGACAGTAGATCTAGCTGGTCTGTCATATTATAATAGAGACAGTAGATCTAGCTGGTCTGTCATATTATAATAGAGACAGTAGATCTAGCTGGTCTGTCATATTATAATAGAGACAGTAGATCTAGCTGGTCTGTCATATTATAATAGAGACAGTAGATCTAGCTGGTCTGTCATAATATAATAGAGACAGTAGATCTAGCTGGTCTGTCATATTATAATAGAGACAGTAGATCTAGCTGGTCTGTCATAATATAATAGAGACAGTAGATCTAGCTGGTCTGTCATATTATAATAGAGACAGTAGATCTAGCTGGTCTGTCATAATATAATAGAGACAGTAGATCTAGCTGGTCTGTCATATTATAATAGAGACAGTAGATCTAGCTGGTCTGTCATATTATAATAGAGACAGTAGATCTAGCTGGTCTGTCATATTATAATAGAGACAGTAGATCTAGCTGGTCTGTCATATTATAATAGAGACAGTAGATCTAGCTGGTCTGTCATATTATAATAGAGACAGTAGATCTAGCTGGTCTGTCATAATATAATAGAGACAGTAGATCTAGCTGGTCTGTCATATTATAATAGAGACAGTAGATCTAGCTGGTCTGTCATAATATAATAGAGACAGTAGATCTAGCTGGTCTGTCATATTATAATAGAGACAGTAGATCTAGCTGGTCTGTCATAAATATAATAGAGACAGTAGATCAAGCTGGTCTGTCATAAATATAATAGAGACAGTAGATCTAGCTGGTCTGTCATATTATAATAGAGACAGTAGATCTAGCTGGTCTGTCATATTATAATAGAGACAGTAGATCTAGCTGGTCTGTCATATTATAATAGAGACAGTAGATCTAGCTGGTCTGTCATAATATAATAGAGACAGTAGATCTAGCTGGTCTGTCATAATATAATAGAGACAGTAGATCTAGCTGGTCTGTCATAATATAATAGAGACAGTAGATCTAGCTGGTCTGTCATATTATAATAGAGACAGTAGATCTAGCTGGTCTGTCATATTATAATAGAGACAGTAGATCTAGCTGGTCTGTCATATTATAATAGAGACAGTAGATCTAGCTGTTCTGTCATAATGTAATAGAGACATAAGATCTAGCTGGTCTGTCATATTATAATAGAGACAGTAGATCTAGCTGGTCTGTCATATTATAATAGAGACAGTAGATCAAGCTGGTCTGTCATAATATAATAGAGACAGTAGATCTAGCTGGTCTGTCATATTATAATAGAGACAGTAGATCTAGCTGGTCTGTCATAATATAATAGAGACAGTAGATCTAGCTGGTCTGTCATATTATAATAGAGACAGTAGATCTAGCTGGTCTGTCATAAATATAATAGAGACAGTAGATCAAGCTGGTCTGTCATAATATAATAGAGACAGTAGATCTAGCTGGTCTGTCATATTATAATAGAGACAGTAGATCTAGCTGGTCTGTCATATTATAATAGAGACAGTAGATCTAGCTGGTCTGTCATATTATAATAGAGACAGTAGATCTAGCTGGTCTGTCATAATATAATAGAGACAGTAGATCTAGCTGGTCTGTCATAAATATAATAGAGACAGTAGATCTAGCTGGTCTGTCATAATATAATAGAGACAGTAGATCTAGCTGGTCTGTCATATTATAATAGAGACAGTAGATCTAGCTGGTCTGTCATAATATAATAGAGACAGTAGATCTAGCTGGTCTGTCATATTATAATAGAGACAGTAGATCTAGCTGGTCTGTCATAATATAATAGAGACAGTAGATCTAGCTGGTCTGTCATAATATAATAGAGACAGTAGATCTAGCTGGTCTGTCATAATATAATAGAGACAGTAGATCTAGCTGGTCTGTCATATTATAATAGAGACAGTAGATCTAGCTGGTCTGTCATATTATAATAGAGACAGTAGATCTAGCTGGTCTGTCATATTATAATAGAGACAGTAGATCTAGCTGGTCTGTCATAATATAATAGAGACAGTAGATCTAGCTGGTCTGTCATATTATAATAGAGACAGTAGATCTAGCTGGTCTGTCATAATATAATAGAGACAGTAGATCTAGCTGGTCTGTCATATTATAATAGAGACAGTAGATCTAGCTGGTCTGTCATAATATAATAGAGACAGTAGATCTAGCTGGTCTGTCATATTATAATAGAGACAGTAGATCTAGCTGGTCTGTCATAATATAATAGAGACAGTAGATCTAGCTGGTCTGTCATAATATAATAGAGACAGTAGATCTAGCTGGTCTGTCATATTATAATAGAGACAGTAGATCTAGCTGGTCTGTCATATTATAATAGAGACAGTAGATCTAGCTGGTCTGTCATATTATAATAGAGACAGTAGATCTAGCTGGTCTGTCATATTATAATAGAGACAGTAGATCTAGCTGGTCTGTCATATTATAATAGAGACAGTAGATCTAGCTGGTCTGTCATAATATAATAGAGACAGTAGATCTAGCTGGTCTGTCATATTATAATAGAGACAGTAGATCTAGCTGGTCTGTCATAATATAATAGAGACAGTAGATCTAGCTGGTCTGTCATATTATAATAGAGACAGTAGATCTAGCTGGTCTGTCATAATATAATAGAGACAGTAGATCTAGCTGGTCTGTCATATTATAATAGAGACAGTAGATCTAGCTGGTCTGTCATAATATAATAGAGACAGTAGATCTAGCTGGTCTGTCATATTATAATAGAGACAGTAGATCTAGCTGGTCTGTCATAATATAATAGAGACAGTAGATCTAGCTGGTCTGTCATAATATAATAGAGACAGTAGATCTAGCTGGTCTGTCATATTATAATAGAGACAGTAGATCTAGCTGGTCTGTCATAATATAATAGAGACAGTAGATCTAGCTGGTCTGTCATATTATAATAGAGACAGTAGATCTAGCTGGTCTGTCATAATATAATAGAGACAGTAGATCTAGCTGGTCTGTCATAAATATAATAGAGACAGTAGATCTAGCTGGTCTGTCATAATATAATAGAGACAGTAGATCTAGCTGGTCTGTCATATTATAATAGAGACAGTAGATCTAGCTGGTCTGTCATAATATAATAGAGACAGTAGATCTAGCTGGTCTGTCATATTATAATAGAGACAGTAGATCTAGCTGGTCTGTCATATTATAATAGAGACAGTAGATCTAGCTGGTCTGTCATATTATAATAGAGACAGTAGATCTAGCTGGTCTGTCATATTATAATAGAGACAGTAGATCTAGCTGGTCTGTCATAATATAATAGAGACAGTAGATCTAGCTGGTCTGTCATATTATAATAGAGACAGTAGATCTAGCTGGTCTGTCATAATATAATAGAGACAGTAGATCTAGCTGGTCTGTCATATTATAATAGAGACAGTAGATCTAGCTGGTCTGTCATAATATAATAGAGACAGTAGATCTAGCTGGTCTGTCATAATATAATAGAGACAGTAGATCTAGCTGGTCTGTCATATTATAATAGAGACAGTAGATCTAGCTGGTCTGTCATAATATAATAGAGACAGTAGATCTAGCTGGTCTGTCATATTATAATAGAGACAGTAGATCTAGCTGGTCTGTCATAAATATAATAGAGACAGTAGATCTAGCTGGTCTGTCATAAATATAATAGAGACAGTAGATCTAGCTGGTCTGTCATAATATAATAGAGACAGTAGATCTAGCTGGTCTGTCATATTATAATAGAGACAGTAGATCTAGCTGGTCTGTCATAATATAATAGAGACAGTAGATCTAGCTGGTCTGTCATATTATAATAGAGACAGTAGATCTAGCTGGTCTGTCATAATATAATAGAGACAGTAGATCTAGCTGGTCTGTCATAATATAATAGAGACAGTAGATCTAGCTGGTCTGTCATAATATAATAGAGACAGTAGATCTAGCTGGTCTGTCATATTATAATAGAGACAGTAGATCTAGCTGGTCTGTCATATTATAATAGAGACAGTAGATCTAGCTGGTCTGTCATATTATAATAGAGACAGTAGATCTAGCTGGTCTGTCATAATATAATAGAGACAGTAGATCTAGCTGGTCTGTCATAATATAATAGAGACAGTAGATCTAGCTGGTCTGTCATATTATAATAGAGACAGTAGATCTAGCTGGTCTGTCATATTATAATAGAGACAGTAGATCTAGCTGGTCTGTCATATTATAATAGAGACAGTAGATCTAGCTGGTCTGTCATATTATAATAGAGACAGTAGATCTAGCTGGTCTGTCATATTATAATCGAGACAGTAGATCTTGCTGGTCTGTCATAATATAATAGAGACAGTAGATCTAGCTGGTCTGTCATATTATAATAGAGACAGTAGATCAAGCTGGTCTGTCATAATATAATAGAGACAATAGATCTAGCTGGTCTGTCATAATATAATGGAGACAGTAGATCTAGCTGGTTTGTCATAATATAATAGAGACAGTAGATCTAGCTGGTCTGTCATATTATAATAGAGACAGTAGATCTAGCTGGCATGTAATAAAATAATAGAGATAGTAGATCAAGCTGGTCTGTCATAATATAATAGAGACAGTAGATCTAGCTGGTCTGTCATATTATAATAGAGACAGTAGATCTAGCTGGTCTGTCATATTATAATAGAGACAGTAGATCTAGCTGGTCTGTCATAATATAATAGAGACAGTAGATCTAGCTGGTCTGTCATATTATAATAGAGACAGTAGATCTAGCTGGTCTGTCATAATATAATAGAGACAGTAGATCTAGCTGGTCTGTCATATTATAATAGAGACAGTAGATCTAGCTGGTCTGTCATAATATAATATAGACAGTAGATCTAGCTGGTCTGTCAAAATATAATAGAGACAGTAGATCTAGCTGGTCTGTCATAATATAATAGAGACAGTAGATCTAGCTGGTCTGTCAAATTATAATAGAGACAGTAGATCTAGCTGTCTGTCATATTATAATAGAGACAGTAGATCTAGCTGGTCTGTAACATTATAATAGAGACAGTAGATCTAGCTGGTCTGTCATAATATAATAGAGACAGTAGATCTAGCTGGTCTGTCATATTATAATAGAGACAGTAGATCTAGCTGGTCTGTCATAATATAATAGAGACAGTAGATCTAGCTGGTCTGTCATATTATAATATGGACAGTAGATCTAGCTGGTCTGTCATATTATAATAGAGACAGTAGATCTAGCTGGTCTGTCATAAATATAATAGAGACAGTAGATCTAGCTGGTCTGTCATAAATATAATAGAGACAGTAGATCAAGCTGGTCTGTCATAATATAATAGAGACAGTAGATCTAGCTGGTCTGTCATATTATAATAGAGACAGTAGATCTAGCTGGTCTGTCATAATATAATAGAGACAGTAGATCTAGCTGGTCTGTCATATTATAATAGAGACAGTAGATCTAGCTGGTCTGTCATAATATAATAGAGACAGTAGATCTAGCTGGTCTGTCATAATATAATAGAGACAGTAGATCTAGCTGGTCTGTCATATTATAATAGAGACAGTAGATCTAGCTGGTCTGTCATATTATAATAGAGACAGTAGATCTAGCTGGTCTGTCATATTATAATAGAGACAGTAGATCTAGCTGGTCTGTCATATTATAATAGAGACAGTAGATCTAGCTGGTCTGTCATATTATAATAGAGACAGTAGATCTAGCTGGTCTGTCATAATATAATAGAGACAGTAGATCTAGCTGGTCTGTCATATTATAATAGAGACAGTAGATCTAGCTGGTCTGTCATAATATAATAGAGACAGTAGATCTAGCTGGTCTGTCATATTATAATAGAGACAGTAGATCTAGCTGGTCTGTCATAAATATAATAGAGACAGTAGATCTAGCTGGTCTGTCATATTATAATAGAGACAGTAGATCTAGCTGGTCTGTCATATTATAATAGAGACAGTAGATCTAGCTGGTCTGTCATATTATAATAGAGACAGTAGATCTAGCTGGTCTGTCATATTATAATAGAGACAGTAGATCTAGCTGGTCTGTCATATTATAATAGAGACAGTAGATCAAGCTGGTCTGTCATAATATAATAGAGACAGTAGATCTAGCTGGTCTGTCATATTATAATAGAGACAGTAGATCTAGCTGGTCTGTCATAATATAATAGAGACAGTAGATCTAGCTGGTCTGTCATATTATAATAGAGACAGTAGATCTAGCTGGTCTGTCATAAATATAATAGAGACAGTAGATCAAGCTGGTCTGTCATAATATAATAGAGACAGTAGATCTAGCTGGTCTGTCATATTATAATAGAGACAGTAGATCTAGCTGGTCTGTCATAATATAATAGAGACAGTAGATCTAGCTGGTCTGTCATATTATAATAGAGACAGTAGATCTAGCTGGTCTGTCATAATATAATAGAGACAGTAGATCTAGCTGGTCTGTCATAATATAATAGAGACAGTAGATCTAGCTGGTCTGTCATAATATAATAGAGACAGTAGATCTAGCTGGTCTGTCATATTATAATAGAGACAGTAGATCTAGCTGGTCTGTCATATTATAATAGAGACAGTAGATCTAGCTGGTCTGTCATATTATAATAGAGACAGTAGATCTAGCTGGTCTGTCATAATATAATAGAGACAGTAGATCTAGCTGGTCTGTCATATTATAATAGAGACAGTAGATCTAGCTGGTCTGTCATATTATAATAGAGACAGTAGATCAAGCTGGTCTGTCATAATATAATAGAGACAGTAGATCTAGCTGGTCTGTCATATTATAATAGAGACAGTAGATCTAGCTGGTCTGTCATAATATAATAGAGACAGTAGATCTAGCTGGTCTGTCATATTATAATAGAGACAGTAGATCTAGCTGGTCATGTCATAAATATAATAGAGACAGTAGATCAAGCTGGTCTGTCATAAATATAATAGAGACAGTAGATCTAGCTGGTCTGTCATATTATAATAGAGACAGTAGATCTAGCTGGTATGTCATATTATAATAGAGACAGTAGATCTAGCTGGTCTGTCATATTTTAATAGAGACAGTAGATCTAGCTGGTCTGTCATAATATAAAAGAGACAGTAGATCTAGCTGGTCTGTCTAAATATAATAGAGACAGTAGATCTAGCTGGTCTGTCATAATATAATAGAGACAGTAGATCTAGCTGGTCTGTCATATTATAATAGAGACAGTAGATCTAGCTGGTCTGTAATATTATAATAGAGACAGTAGATCTAGCTGGTCTGTCATATTATAATAGAGACAGTAGATCTAGCTGGTCTGTCATAATATAATAGAGACAGTAGATCTAGCTGGTCTGTCATAATATAATAGAGACAGTAGATCTAGCTGGTCTGTCATATTATAATAGAGACAGTAGATCTAGCTGGTCTGTCATATTATAATAGAGACAGTAGATCTAGCTGGTCTGTCATATTATAATAGAGACAGTAGATCTAGCTGGTCTGTCATATTATAATAGAGACAGTAGATCAAGCTGGTCTGTCATAATATAATAGAGACAGTAGATCTAGCTGGTCTGTCATATTATAATAGAGACAGTAGATCTAGCTGGTCTGTCATATTATAATAGAGACAGTAGTTCAAGCTGGTCTGTCATAATCTAATAGAGACAGTAGATCTAGCTGGTCTGTCATATTATAATAGAGACAGTAGATCTAGCTGGTCTGTCATAATATAATAGAGACAGTAGATCTAGCTGGTCTGTCATATTATAATAGAGACAGTAGATCTAGCTGGCATGTAATAAAATAATAGAGATAGTAGATCAAGCTGGTCTGTCATAAATATAATAGAGACAGTAGATCTAGCTGGTCTGTCATAATATAATAGAGACAGTAGATCTAGCTGGTCTGTCATATTATAATAGAGACAGTAGATCTAGCTGGTCTGTCATATTATAATAGAGACAGTAGATCTAGCTGGTCTGTCATAATATAATAGAGACAGTAGATCTAGCTGGTCTGTCATATTATAATACAGACAGTAGATCTAGCTGGTCTGTCATATTATAATAGAGACAGTAGTTCAAGCTGGTCTGTCATAATCTAATAGAGACAGTAGATCTAGCTGGTCTGTCATATTATAATAGAGACAGTAGATCTAGCTGGTCTGTCATAATATAATAGAGACAGTAGATCTAGCTGGTCTGTCATATTATAATAGAGACAGTAGATCTAGCTGGTCTGTCATAAAATAATAGAGATAGTAGATCAAGCTGGTCTGTCATAAATATAATAGAGACAGTAGATCTAGCTGGTCTGTCATAATATAATAGAGACAGTAGATCTAGCTGGTCTGTCATATTATAATAGAGACAGTAGATCTAGCTGGTCTGTCATATTATAATAGAGACAGTAGATCTAGCTGGTCTGTCATAAATATAATAGAGACAGTAGATCTAGCTGGTCTGTCATAATATAATAGAGACAGTAGATCTAGCTGGTCTGTCATATTATAATAGAGACAGTAGATCTAGCTGGTCTGTCATATTATAATAGAGACAGTAGATCTAGCTGGTCTGTCATAATATAATAGAGACAGTAGATCTAGCTGGTCTGTCATAATATAATAGAGACAGTAGATCTAGCTGGTCTGTCATAATATAATAGAGACAGTAGATCTAGCTGGTCTGTCATATTATAATAGAGACAGTAGATCTAGCTGGTCTGTCATATTATAATAGAGACAGTAGATCTAGCTGGTCTGTCATATTATAATAGAGACAGTAGATCTAGCTGGTCTGTCATATTATAATAGAGACAGTAGATCTAGCTGGTCTGTCATATTATAATAGAGACAGTAGATCTAGCTGGTCTGTCATATTATAATAGAGACAGTAGATCTAGCTGGTCTGTCATATTATAATAGAGACAGTAGATCTAGCTGGTCTGTCATATTATAATAGAGACAGTAGATCTAGCTGGTCTGTCATAATATAATAGAGACAGTAGATCTAGCTGGTCTGTCATAATATAATAGAGACAGTAGATCTAGCTGGTCTGTCATAATATAATAGAGACAGTAGATCTAGCTGGTCTGTCATATTATAATAGAGACAGTAGATCTAGCTGGTCTGTCATATTATAATAGAGACAGTAGATCTAGCTGGTCTGTCATATTATAATAGAGACAGTAGATCTAGCTGGTCTGTCATATTATAATAGAGACAGTAGATCTAGCTGGTCTGTCATAATACAATGGAGACAGTAGATCTAGCTGGTCTGTCTAAATATAATAGAGACAGTAGATCTAGCTGGTCTGTCATAATATAATAGAGACAGCAGATCTAGCTGGTCTGTCATATTATAATAGAGACAGTTGATCTAGCTGGTCTGTCATATTATAATAGAGACAGTAGATCTAGCTGGTCTGTCATATTATAATAGAGACAGTAGATCTAGCTGGTCTGTCATAATATAATAGAGACAGTAGATCTAGCTGGTCTGTCTTAATATAATAGAGACAGTAGATCTAGCTGGTCTGTCATATTATAATAGAGACAGTAGATCTAGCTGGTCTGTCATATTATAATAGAGACAGTAGATCTAGCTGGTCTGTCATATTATAATAGAGACAGTAGATCTAGCTGGTCTGTCATATTATAATAGAGACAGTAGATCTAGCTGGTCTGTCATAATATAATAGAGACAGTAGATCTAGCTGGTCTGTCATATTATAATAGAGACAGTAGATCTAGCTGGTCTGTCATATTATAATAGAGACAGTAGATCTAGCTGGTCTGTCATAATATAATAGAGACAGTAGATCTAGCTGGTCTGTCATATTATAATAGAGACAGTAGATCTAGCTGGTCTGTCATAATATAATAGAGACAGTAGATCTAGCTGGTCTGTCATATTATAATAGAGACAGTAGATCTAGCTGGTCTGTCATAAATATAATAGAGACAGTAGATCAAGCTGGTCTGTCATAATATAATAGAGACAGTAGATCTAGCTGGTCTGTCATATTATAATAGAGACAGTAGATCTAGCTGGTCTGTCATATTATAATAGAGACAGTAGATCTAGCTGGTCTGTCATATTATAATAGAGACAGTAGATCTAGCTGGTCTGTCATAATATAATAGAGACAGTAGATCTAGCTGGTCTGTCATATTATAATAGAGACAGTAGATCTAGCTGGTCTGTCATATTATAATAGAGACAGTAGATCAAGCTGGTCTGTCATAATATAATAGAGACAGTAGATCTAGCTGTTCTGTCATAATATAATAGAGACAGTAGATCTAGCTGGTCTGTCATAATATAATAGAGACAGTAGATCTAGCTGGTCTGTCATATTATAATAGAGACAGTAGATCTAGCTGGTCATGTCATAAAATAATAGAGATGGTAGATCAAGCTGGTCTGTCATAAATATAATAGAGACAGTAGATCTAGCTGGTCTGTCATAATATAATAGAGACAGTAGATCTAGCTGGTCTGTCATATTATAATAGAGACAGTAGATCTAGCTGGTCTGTCATAATATAATAGAGACAGTAGATCTAGCTGGTCTGTCATATTATAATAGAGACAGTAGATCTAGCTGGTCTGTCATAATATAATAGAGACAGTAGATCTAGCTGGTCTGTCATATTATAATAGAGACAGTAGATCTAGCTGGTCTGTCATATTATAATAGAGACAGTAGATCTAGCTGGTCTGTCATAATATAATAGAGACAGTAGATCTAGCTGGTCTGTCATAATATAATAGAGACAGTAGATCTAGCTGGTCTGTCATATTATAATAGAGACAGTAGATCTAGCTGGTCTGTCATAATATAATAGAGACAGTAGATCTAGCTGGTCTGTCATATTATAATAGAGACAGTAGATCTAGCTGGTCTGTCATATTATAATAGAGACAGTAGATCTAGCTGGTCTGTCATAATATAATAGAGACAGTAGATCTAGCTGGTCTGTCATAAATATAATAGAGACAGTAGATCTAGCTGGTCTGTCATAATATAATAGAGACAGTAGATCTAGCTGGTCTGTCATATTATAATAGAGACAGTAGATCTAGCTGGTCTGTCATAATATAATAGAGACAGTAGATCTAGCTGGTCTGTCATATTATAATAGAGACAGTAGATCTAGCTGGTCTGTCATAATATAATAGAGACAGTAGATCTAGCTGGTCTGTCATATTATAATAGAGACAGTAGATCTAGCTGGTCTGTCATAATATAATAGAGACAGTAGATCTAGCTGGTCTGTCATAATATAATAGAGACAGTAGATCTAGCTGGTCTGTCATATTATAATAGAGACAGTAGATCTAGCTGGTCTGTCATATTATAATAGAGACAGTAGATCTAGCTGGTCTGTCATATTATAATAGAGACAGTAGATCTAGCTGGTCTGTCATATTATAATAGAGACAGTAGATCTAGCTGGTCTGTCATATTATAATAGAGACAGTAGATCAAGCTGGTCTGTCATAATATAATAGAGACAGTAGATCTAGCTGGTCTGTCATATTATAATAGAGACAGTAGATCTAGCTGGTCTGTCATAATATAATAGAGACAGTAGATCTAGCTGGTCTGTCATATTATAATAGAGACAGTAGATCTAGCTGGTCTGTCATAAATATAATAGAGACAGTAGATCTAGCTGGTCTGTCATAAATATAATAGAGACAGTAGATCTAGCTGGTCTGTCATAATATAATAGAGACAGTAGATCTAGCTGGTCTGTCATATTATAATAGAGACAGTAGATCTAGCTGGTCTGTCATATTATAATAGAGACAGTAGATCTAGCTGGTCTGTCATAATATAATAGAGACAGTAGATCTAGCTGGTCTGTCATATTATAATAGAGACAGTAGATCTAGCTGGTCTGTCATATTATAATAGAGACAGTAGATCTAGCTGGTCTGTCATATTATAATAGAGACAGTAGATCTAGCTGGTCTGTCATATTATAATAGAGACAGTAGATCTAGCTGGTCTGTCATATTATAATAGAGACAGTAGATCAAGCTGGTCTGTCATAATATAATAGAGACAGTAGATCTAGCTGGTCTGTCATATTATAATAGAGACAGTAGATCTAGCTGGTCTGTCATAATATAATAGAGACAGTAGATCTAGCTGGTCTGTCATAATATAATAGAGACAGTAGATCTAGCTGGTCTGTCATAATATAATAGAGACAGTAGTTCTAGCTGGTCTGTCATATTATAATAGAGACAGTAGATCTAGCTGGTCTGTCATATTATAATAGAGACAGTAGATCTAGCTGGTCTGTCATATTATAATAGAGACAGTAGATCTAGCTGGTCTGTCATATTATAATAGAGACAGTAGATCTAGCTGGTCTGTCATATTATAATAGAGACAGTAGATCTAGCTGGTCTGTCATATTATAATAGAGACAGTAGATCTAGCTGGTCTGTCATATTATAATAGAGACAGTAGATCTAGCTGGTCTGTCATATTATAATAGAGACAGTAGATCAAGCTGGTCTGTCATAATCTAATAGAGACAGTAGATCTAGCTGGTCTGTCATATTATAATAGAGACAGTAGATCTAGCTGGTCTGTCATAATATAATAGAGACAGTAGATCTAGCTGGTCTGTCATATTATAATAGAGACAGTAGATCTAGCTGGTCTGTCATAATATAATAGAGACAGTAGATCAAGCTGGTCTGTCATAATATAATAGAGACAGTAGATCTAGCTGGTCTGTCATATTATAATAGAGACAGTAGATCTAGCTGGTCTGCCATAATATAATAGAGACATTAGATCTAGCTGATCTGTCATATTATAATTGAGACAGTAGATCTAGCTGGTCTGTCATAAATATAATAGAGACAGTAGATCTAGCTGGTCTGTCTAAATATAATAGAGACAGTAGATCTAGCTGGTCCGTCATAATATAATAGAGACAGTAGATCTAGCTGGTCTGTCATATTATAATAGAGACAGTAGATCTAGCTGGTCTGTCATATTATAATAGAGACAGTAGATCTAGCTGGTCTGTCATATTATAATAGAGACAGTAGATCTAGCTGGTCTGTCATAATATAATAGAGACAGTAGATCTAGCTGGTCTGTCATAATATAATAGAGACAGTAGATCTAGCTGGTCTGTCATATTATAATAGAGACAGTAGATCTAGCTGGTCTGTCATGTTATAATAGAGACAGTAGATCTAGCTGGTCTGTCATATTATAATACAGACAGTAGATCTAGCTGGTCTGTCATATTATAATAGAGACAGTAGTTCAAGCTGGTCTGTCATAATCTAATAGAGACAGTAGATCTAGCTGGTCTGTCATATTATAATACAGACAGTAGATCTAGCTGGTCTGTCATATTATAATAGAGACAGTAGTTCAAGCTGGTCTGTCATAATCTAATAGAGACAGTAGATCTAGCTGGTCTGTCATATTATAATAGAGACAGTAGATCTAGCTGGTCTGTCATAATATAATAGAGACAGTAGATCTAGCTGGTCTGTCATATTATAATAGAGACAGTAGATCTAGCTGGCATGTCATAAAATAATAGAGATGGTAGATCAAGCTGGTCTGTCAAAATATAATAGAGACAGTAGATCTAGCTGGTCTGTCATAATATAATAGAGACAGTAGATCTAGCTGGTCTGTCATATTATAATAGAGACAGTAGATCTAGCTGGTCTGTCATATTATAATAGAGACAGTAGATCTAGCTGGTCTGTCATATTATAATAGAGACAGTAGATCTAGCTGGTCTGTCATATTATAATAGAGACAGTAGATCTAGCTGGTCTGTCATATTATAATAGAGACAGTAGATCTAGCTGTTCTGTCAAAATATAATAGAGACAGTAGATCTTGCTGGTCTGTCTAAATATAATAGAGACAGTAGATCTAGCTGGTCTGTCATAATATAATAGAGACAGTAGATCTAGCTGGTCTGTCATATTATAATAGAGACAGTAGATCTAGCTGGTCTGTCATATTATAATAGAGACAGTAGATCTAGCTGGTCTGTCATATTATAATAGAGACAGTAGATCTAGCTGGTCTGTCATAATATAATAGAGACAGTAGATCTAGCTGGTCTGTCATATTATAATAGAGACAGTAGATCTAGCTGGTCTGTCATAATATAATAGAGACAGTAGATCTAGCTGGTCTGTCATATTATAATAGAGACAGTAGATCTAGCTGGTCTGTCATAATATAATAGAGACAGTAGATCTAGCTGGTCTGTCATATTATAATAGAGACAGTAGATCTAGCTGGTCTGTCATAAATATAATAGAGACAGTAGATCTAGCTGGTCTGTCATAATATAATAGAGACAGTAGATCTAGCTGGTCTGTCATAATATAATAGAGACAGTAGATCTAGCTGGTCTGTCATATTATAATAGAGACAGTAGATCTAGCTGGTCTGTCATATTATAATAGAGACAGTAGATCTAGCTGGTCTGTCATAAATATAATAGAGACAGTAGATCTAGCTGGTCTGTCATAAATATAATAGAGACAGTAGATCTAGCTGGTCTGTCATAATATAATAGAGACAGTAGATCTAGCTGGTCTGTCATATTATAATAGAGACAGTAGATCTAGCTGGTCTGTCATATTATAATAGAGACAGTAGATCTAGCTGGTCTGTCATATTATAATAGAGACAGTAGATCTAGCTGGTCTGTCATATTATAATAGAGACAGTAGATCTAGCTGGTCTGTCATATTATAATAGAGACAGTAGATCTAGCTGGTCTGTCATATTATAATAGAGACAGTAGATCTAGCTGGTCTGTCATAATATAATAGAGACAGTAGATCTAGCTGGTCTGTCATATTATAATAGAGACAGTAGATCTAGCTGGTCTGTCATAATATAATAGAGACAGTAGATCTAGCTGGTCTGTCATATTATAATAGAGACAGTAGATCTAGCTGGTCTGTCATAATATAATAGAGACAGTAGATCTAGCTGGTCTGTCATAATATAATAGAGACAGTAGATCTAGCTGGTCTGTCATATTATAATAGAGACAGTAGATCTAGCTGGTCTGTCATAATATAATAGAGACAGTAGATCTAGCTGGTCTGTCATATTATAATAGAGACAGTAGATCTAGCTGGTCTGTCATAATATAATAGAGA
>NW_024607523.1:0-25000 GCF_018296145.1 Oncorhynchus tshawytscha | reverse complement strand
GTGAATGCATCGTGTGTGTGTGTATGCAGATTGGATGTGAATACATCGTGTGTGTGTGTGTATGCAGATTGGATGTGAATACATCGTGTGTGTGTGTATGCAGATTGGATGTGAATACATCGTGTGTGTGTGTATGCAGATTGGATGTGAATACATCGTGTGTGTGTGTGTGTATGCAGATTGGATGTGAATACAACGTGTGTGTGTGTATGCAGATTGGATGTGAATGCATCGTGTGTGTGTGTGTATGCAGATTGGATGTGAATACATCGTGTGTGTGTGTGTATGCAGATTGGATGTGAATACATCGTGTGTGTGTGTGTATGCAGATTGGATGTGAATACATTGTGTGTGTGTGTGTGTATGCAGATTGGATGTGAATACATCGTGTGTGTGTGTGTATGCAGATTGGATGTGAATACATCGTGTGTGTGTGTGTGTATGCAGATTGGATGTGAATACATTGTGTGTGTGTGTATGCAGATTGGATGTGAATACATCGTGTGTGTGTGTATGCAGATTGGATGTGAATACATTGTGTGTGTGTGTATGCAGATTGGATGTGAATACATCGTGTGTGTGTGTATGCAGATTGGATGTGAATAAATCGTGTGTGTGTGTATGCAGATTGGATGTGAATACATCGTGTGTGTGTGTGTATGCAGATTGGATGTGAATACATCCTGTGTGTGTGTATGCAGATTGGATGTGAATGCATCGTGTGTGTGTGTGTGTATGCAGATTGGATGTGAATACATCGTGTGTGTGTGTATGCAGATTGGATGTGAATACATCGTGTGTGTGTGTGTATGCAGATTGGATGTGAATACATCGTGTGTGTGTGTGTATGCAGATTGGATGTGAATACATCGTGTGTGTGTGTGTGTATGCAGATTGGATGTGAATACATCGTGTGTGTGTGTATGCAGATTGGATGTGAATACATCGTGTGTGTGTATGCAGATTGGATGTGAATACATCGTGTGTGTGTATGCAGATTGGATGTGAATACATCGTGTGTGTGTATGCAGATTGGATGTGAATACATCGTGTGTGTGTATGCAGATTGGATGTGAATACATCGTGTGTGTGTGTGTATGCAGATTGGATGTGAATACATTGTGTGTGTGTGTGTGTATGCAGATTGGATGTGAATACATCATGTGTGTGTGTATGCAGATTGGATGTGAATACATCGTGTGTGTGTGTGTATGCAGATTGGATGTGAATACATCGTGTGTGTGTGTATGCAGATTGGATGTGAATACATCGTGTGTGTGTGTGTATGCAGATTGGATGTGAATACATCGTGTGTGTGTGTATGCAGATTGGATGTGAGCGTAGGGACAGGGTAAGTTGAGTGTAGGGACAGGGTAAGTTGAGCGTAGGGACAGGGTAAGTTGAGTGTAGGGACAGGGTAAGTTGAGCCGCCTTGAGGTAAGTTGAGTGTAGGGACAGGGTAAGTTGAGCCGCCTTGAGGTAAGTTGAGTGTAGGGACAGGGTAAGTTGAGTGTAGGGACAGGGTAAGTTGAGTGTAGGGACAGGGTAAGTTGAGTGTAGGGACAGGGTAAGTTGAGTGTAGGGACAGGGTAAGTTGAGCGTAGGGACAGGGTAAGTTGAGTGTAGGGACAGGGTAAGTTGAGTGTAGGGACAGGGTAAGTTGAGTGTAGGGACAGGGTAAGTTGAGCCGCCTTGAGGTAAGTTGAGTGTAGGGACAGGGTAAGTTGAGTGTAGGGACAGGGTAGGTTGAGCGTAGGGACAGGGTAAGTTGAGTGTAGGGACAGGGTAAGTTGAGTGTAGGGACAGGGTAAGTTGAGCGTAGGGACAGGGTAAGTTGAGTGTAGGGACAGGGTAAGTTGAGTGTAGGGACAGGGTAAGTTGAGTGTAGGGACAGGGTAAGTTGAGTGTAGGGACAGGGTAAGTTGAGCGTAGGGACAGGGTAAGTTGAGCCGCCTTGAGGTAAGTTGAGTGTAGGGACAGGGTAAGTTGAGTGTAGGGACAGGGTAAGTTGAGTGTAGGGACAGGGTAAGTTGAGTGTAGGGACAGGGTAAGTTGAGCGTAGGGACAGGGTAAGTTGAGTGTAGGGACAGGGTAAGTTGAGTGTAGGGACAGGGTAAGTTGAGTGTAGGGACAGGGTAAGTTGAGCGTAGGGACAGGGTAAGTTGAGTGTAGGGACAGGGTAAGTTGAGCCGCCTTGAGGTAAGTTGAGTGTAGGGACAGGGTAAGTTGAGTGTAGGGACAGGGTAAGTTGAGTGTAGGGACAGGGTAAGTTGAGTGTAGGGACAGGGTAAGTTGAGTGTAGGGACAGGATAAGTTGAGCGTAGGGACAGGGTAAGTTGAGCGTATTGACAGGGTAAGTTGAGTGTAGGGACAGGGTAAGTTGAGTGTAGGGACAGGGTAAGTTGAGTGTAGGGACAGGATAAGTTGAGCGTAGGGACAGGGTAAGTTGAGTGTAGGGACAGGGTAAGTTGAGCGTAGGGACAGGGTAAGTTGAGCGTAGGGACAGGGTAAGTTGAGCGTAGTGACAGGGTAAGTTGAGTGTAGGGACAGGGTAAGTTGAGTGTAGGGACAGGGTAAGTTGAGTGTAGGGACAGGGTAAGTTGAGCGTAGGGACAGGGTAAGTTGAGCGTAGGGACAGGGTAAGTTGAGTGTAGGGACAGGGTAAGTTGAGTGTAGGGACAGGGTAAGTTGAGTGTAGGGACAGGATAAGTTGAGCGTAGGGACAGGGTAAGTTGAGTGTAGGGACAGGGTAAGTTGAGTGTAGGGACAGGGTAAGTTGAGTGTAGGGACAGGATAAGTTGAGCGTAGGGACAGGGTAAGTTGAGTGTAGGGACAGGATAAGTTGAGCGTAGGGACAGGGTAAGTTGAGTGTAGGGACAGGGTAAGTTGAGTGTAGGGACAGGGTAAGTTGAGTGTAGGGACAGGATAAGTTGAGCGTAGGGACAGGGTAAGTTGAGCCGCCTTGAGGTAAGTGAATTATGTCCTGTGACAGTTGGTGATGGTGCTGGTAGGTCAAAGTTTAACTCATGGAATGGGGGGGTGTGGTGTATTGTATACCTTAAACGTACTGTATCCCTACATTCACATATAGATCTCTCTGTTCAATATCACTTACCCTTTCATGTTGTTTCAATGTGCCAATTCATAGGCAAGTTCTCTGTATTTGAGGCTACTAAGCCCATGAAACTGTTCAGTGAGATACTTGAAATGTCATCAGATAAGACCTTGTGTTCCTCTGCTACTCTATCATAGCCTTCTCTTCCACACAGGTACATGTGTCATTCAATCTATTATTATTATTGATCCCTAGCTGCTGTTCCAATGGACTTCTTCCCCTCTCTTATGTCTCTGGCTGCTCTCGCAAGAACCTCTAGGGGTCCAGACCTCTGCTGTTCTACATGTGTGTACACGGGGCAGGAAGCTCCAGACCTCTGCTGTTCTACATGTGTGTACACGGGGCAGGAAGCTCCAGACCTCTGCTGTTCTACATGTGTGTACACGGGGCAGGAAGCTCCAGACCTCTGCTGTTCTTCATGTGTGTACACGGGGCAGGAAGCTCCAGACCTCTGCTGTTCTACATGTGTGTACACGGGGCAGGAAGCTCCAGACCTCTGCTGTTCTACATGTGTGTACACGGGGCAGGAAGCTCCAGACCTCTGCTGTTCTACATGTGTGTACACGGGGCAGGAAGCTCCAGACCTCTGCTGTTCTACATGTGTGTACACGGGGCAGGAAGCTCCAGACCTCTGCTGTTCTTCATGTGTGTACACGGGGCAGGAAGCTCCAGACCTCTGCTGTTCTACATGTGTGTACACGGGGCAGGAAGCTCCAGACCTCTGCTGTTCTACATGTGTGTACACGGGGCAGGAAGCTCCAGACCTCTGCTGTTCTACATGTGTGTACACGGGGCAGGAAGCTCCAGACCTCTGCTGTTCTTCATGTGTGTACACGGGGCAGGAAGCTCCAGACCTCTGCTGTTCTACATGTGTGTACACGGGGCAGGAAGCTCCAGACCTCTGCTGTTCTACATGTGTGTACACGGGGCAGGAAGCTCCAGACCTCTGCTGTTCTACATGTGTGTACACGGGGCAGGAAGCTCCAGACCTCTGCTGTTCTACATGTGTGTACACGGGGCAGGAAGCTCCAGACCTCTGCTGTTCTTCATGTGTGTACACGGGGCAGGAAGCTCCAGACCTCTGCTGTTCTACATGTGTGTACACGGGGCAGGAAGCTCCAGACCTCTGCTGTTCTACATGTGTGTACACGGGGCAGGAAGCTCCAGACCTCTGCTGTTCTTCATGTGTGTACACGGGGCAGGAAGCTCCAGACCTCTGCTGTTCTTCATTAGGTTGATTGGGGGGCTGCATCGGGGTTGATGGAGGGGTTGATGGGGAGCTGCATCAGGGGTTGTTGGGGGGCTTGCATCAGGGGTTGATGGGAGGGGCCTGCATGGGGGGTTGATGGGGGACTGCATCGGGGTTGATGGGGGCTGCATCGGTGGTGATGGGGGCTGATATTGGAAGTGTAGAAGGAGGTTGTTTTGAATTGGATTGATGCAGAGGCAGATTGCAAACTGTGATTTTATTAAATCCTTCATTAGAATTCATCAGTGAGATTGGATCAGAAAAAGCTATTTTCTCTCTCTCTCTGTCGCTCTCTCTCACTGTCTCTCTCTCTGTCGCTCTCTCTGTCTGTCTCTCTCTCTCTCTGTTGCTCTCTCTGTCTGTCTCTCTCTCTCTCTGTTGCTCCCTCTCTCTGTCTCTCTCTCTCTCTCTGTCGCTCTCTCTGTCTCTCTCTGTCACTCTCTCTCTCTCTCTCTGTCACTCTCTCTCTCTCTGTCTCTCTCTCGCTCTCTGTCACTCTCTCTATCTCTCTGTCTCTCTCTCTCTGTCGCTCTCTCTGTCTCTCTCTCTCTCTGTTGCTCTCTCTGTCTCTCTCTGTCACTCTCTCTGTCACTCTCTCTCTCTGTCGCTCTCTCTGTCTCTCTCTGTCACTCTCTCTCTATCTATCTCTTTCTCTCTCTCTCTCTCTCTCTCTCTCTCTCTCTCTCTCTCTCTCTCTCCATCCCATACCTCTCTCTCTCTCTCCATCCCCTACCTCTCTCTCTCTCTCTCCATCCCCTACCTCTCTCTTTATCTATCTATCTATCTATCTATCTATCTATCTATCTATCTATCTATCTATCTATCTATCTATCTATCTATCTATCTATCTATCTATCTATCTATCTATCTATCTATCTATCTATCTATCTATCTATCTATCTATCTATCTATCTATCTATCTATCTATCTATCTATCTATCTATCATCTATCTATCTGTCTATCTCTCTCTCTCTCTCTCTCTCTCTCTCTCTCCCCTCTCTCTCTCTCTCTCTCTCCATCCCCTACCTCTCTCTCTCCATCCCCTACCTCTCTCTCTCTCTCTCTCCATCCCCTACCTCTCTCTCTCCATCCCCCTACCCCGCTCTCTCTCTCCTCTCTCTCTCTCTCTCTCTCTCCATCCCCTACCTCTCTCTCTCCATCCCCTACCTCTCTCTCTCCATCCCCTACCTCTCTCTCTCCATCCCCTACCTCTTTCTCTCCATCCCCTACCTCTCTCTCTCTGTCCCCTCTCTCTCTCTCTCCATCCCCTACCTCTCTCTCTCTGTCCCCTCTCTCTCTCTCTCTCCATCCCCTACCCCTCTCTCTCTCTCTCTCTCTCTCTCTCTCTCTCTCTCATCCCATCCCTACCTCTCTCTCTCTGTCCCCTCTCTCTCTCTCTCCATCCCCTACCTCCTCTCTCTCTCTCTCTCCATCCCCTACCTCTCTCTCTCTGTCCCCTACCTCTCTCTCTCTCTCCATCCCCTACCTCTCTCTCTCTATCCCCTACCTCTCTCTCTCTCTCTCTCCATCCCCTACCTCTCTCTCCATCCCCTACCTCTCTCTCTCCATCCCCTACCTCTCTCTCCATCCCCTACCTCTCTCTCTCTCATCCCCTACCTCTCTCTCTCTGTCCCCTACCTCTCTCTCTCTCTCTCTCTCATCCCCTACCTCTCTCTCTCATCCCCTACCTCTCTCTCTCCATCCCCTACCTCTCTCTCTCTGTCCCCTACCTCTCTCTCTCTATCCCCTACCTCTCTCTCTCTCTCTCTCCATCCCCTACCTCTCTCTCTCCATCCCCTACCTCTCTCTCTCTGTCCCCTACCTCTCTCTCTCTATCCCCTACCTCTCTCTCTCTCTCTCTCTCCATCCCCCTACCTCTCTCTCTCCATCCCCTACCTCTCTCTCCATCCCCTACCTCTCTCTCTCTATCCCCTACCTCTCTCTCTCTCTCTCTCTCTCTCTCATCCCCTACCTCTCTCTCTCCATCCCCTACCTCTCTCTCTCCATCCCCTACCTCTCTCTCCATCCCCTACCTCTCTCTCTCTGTCCCCTTCCCTCTGCTGTTGGCACCGTCTTTCCCTCTCTCCCTTTCTGTCTTTACACCCACAGCATTGGTGGACTTGCCGACGCCGAAACAAATTTGCTGTGAAAATGGGGGGAAATTATCATCATGGGCTGGTGCAGAAACACAAGGTGAAAGTGACATTATCTCCCTCTTCTCCCCACCCCCCTCGGCTGCCATCGGCTGGCGCCATCGGGACGGCTGTGCCACAAATCATTTGTATGCTCTCATTTCGGCGAGCGGGCCGAGATGTTGCTTACCGCTTAGGGAGCAGATGACTTTCAGAAAGAGTGAATGAGAGGGAGAGAGCGAGGGAGTGGCAATTTGCCGACACACGAGGACGTCAGTGGGAGTTGGGCCTGAAATTGAGAAGGACATTTTGTGTGCCATATGTCAAGTTCCACAAAAGAGGTTTCATTGTGTGTGTATTTTTTTCCATGTGTGTCTACAGACTTTTCAGCGTAAACCATCCTGGTGTTTTATCAAATCACCTTTGCCATTATGTATATTCCTATTATCATCAGTTGAAAAAGAGCATCAATTCCTCTTAAGGATACACCCCTTTTTTTCCCTTTTTGCCTAAAATGACAAACCCAAATCTAACTGCCTGTAGCTCAGGACATGAAGCAAGTGTATGCATATTCTTGGTACCATTTGAAAGGAAACACTTTGAAGTTTGTGAAAATGTAAAAGGAATGTAGGAGAATATAACAGAATACATCTGGTAAAAGATAATACAATGAAAAAACCAACCGTTCTTTTATATATTTTTTGTACCATCATCTTTGAAAGGGAAGAGAAAGGCCACAATGTATTATTCCAGCCCACGTGCAATTTAAATGTTGTCCACTAGATGGCAGCAGTGTATGTGAAACGGTTAAGACTGATCCAATGAACCATTGCATTTCCGTTAAAAATGTTGTATCAAGACTGCCGAAATGTGCCTAATATGTTTATCAATAACTTTATCAATAATCAATAAGAATTTAAGCTTGGGAAGTGTTTTTGTTACTTACAACCTCATGCTAATCGCATTAGCCTACGTTAGCTCAACCGTCCCGTGGAAGGGACACGATCCCAAATAAAAAAATATAAACAGAAGGAAATATGACCACTCCCTGCTCAGTGTGAGTTACACCCCTCCCCTCCCTGCTCAGTGTGAGTTACACCCCTCCCCTCCCTGCTCAGTGTGAGTTACACCCCTCCCCTCCCTGCTCAGTGTGAGTTACACCCCTCCCTCCCTGCTCAGTGTGAGTTACACCCCTCCCCTCCCTGCTCAGTGTGAGTTACACCCCTCCCCTCCCTGCTCAGTGTGAGTTACACCCCTCCCCTCCCTGCTCAGTGTGAGTTACACCCCTCCCCTCCCTGCTCAGTGTGAGTTACACCCCTCCCCTCCCTGCTCAGTGTGAGTTACACCCCTCCCCTCCCTGCTCAGTGTGAGTTACACCCCTCCCCTCCCTGAGCAGTGTGAGTTACACCCCTCCCCTCCCTGCTCAGTGTGAGTTACACCCCCTCCCCTCCCTGCTCAGTGTGAGTTACACCCCTCCCCTCCCTGCTCAGTGTGAGTTACACCCCCCCTCCCTGAGCAGTGTGAGTTACACCCCTCCCCTCCCTGCTCAGTGTGAGTTACACCCCTCCCTCCCTGCTCAGTGTGAGTTACACCCCTCCCCTCCCTGCTCAGTGTGAGTTACACCCCTCCCCTCCCTGCTCAGTGTGAGTTACACCCCTCCCCTCCCTGAGCAGTGTGAGTTACACCCCTCCCCTCCCTGCTCAGTGTGAGTTACACCCCTCCCCTCCCTGCTCAGTGTGAGTTACACCCCTCCCCTCCCTGCTCAGTGTGAGTTACACCCCTCCCCTCCCTGCTCAGTGTGAGTTACACCCCTCCCCAGTGTGAGTTACCCCCTCCCTGCTCAGTGTGAGTTACACCCCTCCCTCCCTGCTCAGTGTGAGTTACACCCCTCCCCTCCCTGAGCAGTGTGAGTTACACCCCTCCCCTCCCTGCTCAGTGTGAGTTACACCCCTCCCCTCCCTGCTCAGTGTGAGTTACACCCCTCCCCTCCCTGCTCAGTGTGAGTTACACCCCTCCCCTCCCTGCTCAGTGTGAGTTACACCCCTCCCCTCCCTGCTCAGTGTGAGTTACACCCCTCCCCTCCCTGCTCAGTGTGAGTTACACCCCTCCCCTCCCTGCTCAGTGTGAGTTACACCCCTCCCTCCCTGCTCAGTGTGAGTTACACCCCTCCCCTCCCTGCTCAGTGTGAGTTACACCCCTCCCCTCCCTGCTCAGTGTGAGTTACACCCCTCCCCTCCCTGCTCAGTGTGAGTTACACCCCTCCCTCCCTGCTCAGTGTGAGTTACACCCCTCCCCTCCCTGCTCAGTGTGAGTTACACCCCTCCCCTCCCTGCTCAGTGTGAGTTACACCCCTCCCCTCCCTGAGCAGTGTGAGTTACACCCCTCCCCTCCCTGCTCAGTGTGAGTTACACCCCTCCCCTCCCTGCTCAGTGTGAGTTACACCCCTCCCCTCCCTGCTCAGTGTGAGTTACACCCCTCCCCTCCCTGCTCAGTGTGAGTTACACCCCCCCCCTCCCTGCTCAGTGTGAGTTACACCCCTCCCCTCCCTGCTCAGTGTGAGTTACACCCCTCCCCTCCCTGCTCAGTGTGAGTTACACCCCTCCCCTCCCTGCTCAGTGTGAGTTACACCCCTCCCCTCCCTGCTCAGTGTGAGTTACACCCCCTCCCTCCCTGCTCAGTGTGAGTTACACCCCTCCCCTCCCTGCTCAGTGTGAGTTACACCCCTCCCCTCCCTGCTCAGTGTGAGTTACACCCCTCCCCTCCCTGCTCAGTGTGAGTTACACCCCTCCCCTCCCTGCTCAGTGTGAGTTACACCCCTCCCCTCCCTGCTCAGTGTGAGTTACACCCCTCCCCTCCCTGCTCAGTGTGAGTTACACCCCTCCCCTCCCTGAGCAGTGTGAGTTACACCCCCCCCCTCCCTGCTCAGTGTGAGTTACACCCCTCCCCTCCCTGCTCAGTGTGAGTTACACCCCTCCCCTCCCTGCTCAGTGTGAGTTACACCCCTCCCTCCCTGAGCAGTGTGAGTTACACCCCTCCCCTCCCTGCTCAGTGTGAGTTACACCCCTCCCTCCCTGCTCAGTGTGAGTTACACCCCTCCCCTCCCTGCTCAGTGTGAGTTACACCCCTCCCTCCCTGCTCAGTGTGAGTTACACCCTCCCCTCCCTGAGCAGTGTGAGTTACACCCCTCCCCTCCCTGCTCAGTGTGAGTTACACCCCTCCCCTCCCTGCTCAGTGTGAGTTACACCCCTCCCCTCCCTGCTCAGTGTGAGTTACACCCCTCCCCTCCCTGCTCAGTGTGAGTTACACCCCTCCCCTCCCTGCTCAGTGTGAGTTACACCCTCCCCTCCCTGCTCAGTGTGAGTTACACCCCTCCCCTCCCTGAGCAGTGTGAGTTACACCCCTCCCTCCCTGCTCAGTGTGAGTTACACCCCTCCCCTCCCTGCTCAGTGTGAGTTACACCCCTCCCCTCCCTGCTCAGTGTGAGTTACACCCCTCCCCTCCCTGCTCAGTGTGAGTTACACCCCTCCCCTCCCTGCTCAGTGTGAGTTACACCCCTCCCCTCCCTGCTCAGTGTGAGTTACACCCCTCCCCTCCCTGCTCAGTGTGAGTTACACCCCTCCCTCCCTGCTCAGTGTGAGTTACACCCCTCCCCTCCCTGCTCAGTGTGAGTTACACCCCTCCCCTCCCTGCTCAGTGTGAGTTACACCCCTCCCCTCCCTGCTCAGTGTGAGTTACACCCCCCCCCTCCCTGCTCAGTGTGAGTTACACCCCTCCCCTCCCTGCTCAGTGTGAGTTACACCCCTCCCCTCCCTGCTCAGTGTGAGTTACACCCCTCCCCTCCCTGAGCAGTGTGAGTTACACCCCTCCCCTCCCTGCTCAGTGTGAGTTACACCCCTCCCCTCCCTGCTCAGTGTGAGTTACACCCCTCCCCTCCCTGCTCAGTGTGAGTTACACCCCTCCCCTCCCTGCTCAGTGTGAGTTACACCCCTCCCCTCCCTGCTCAGTGTGAGTTACACCCCTCCCTCCCTGCTCAGTGTGAGTTACACCCCTCCCCTCCCTGCTCAGTGTGAGTTACACCCCTCCCCTCCCTGCTCAGTGTGAGTTACACCCCTCCCCTCCCTGCTCAGTGTGAGTTACACCCCTCCCCTCCCTGCTCAGTGTGAGTTACACCCCCCCCTCCCTGCTCAGTGTGAGTTACACCCCTCCCCTCCCTGCTCAGTGTGAGTTACACCCCTCCCCTCCCTGCTCAGTGTGAGTTACACCCCTCCCCTCCCTGCTCAGTGTGAGTTACACCCCTCCCCTCCCTGCTCAGTGTGAGTTACACCCCTCCCCTCCCTGCTCAGTGTGAGTTACACCCCTCCCTCCCTGAGCAGTGTGAGTTACACCCCTCCCCTCCCTGCTCAGTGTGAGTTACACCCCCTCCCCTCCCTGCTCAGTGTGAGTTACACCCCTCCCCTCCCTGCTCAGTGTGAGTTACACCCCTCCCCTCCCTGCTCAGTGTGAGTTACACCCTCCCCTCCCTGCTCAGTGTGAGTTACACCCCTCCCCTCCCTGCTCAGTGTGAGTTACACCCCTCCCCTCCCTGCTCAGTGTGAGTTACACCCTCCCCTCCCTGCTCAGTGTGAGTTACACCCCTCCCCTCCCTGCTCAGTGTGAGTTACACCCCTCCCCTCCCTGCTCAGTGTGAGTTACACCCCTCCCCTCCCTGCTCAGTGTGAGTTACACCCCTCCCCTCCCTGCTCAGTGTGAGTTACACCCCTCCCCTCCCTGCTCAGTGTGAGTTACACCCCTCCCCTCCCTGCTCAGTGTGAGTTACACCCCTCCCTCCCTGAGCAGTGTGAGTTACACCCCTCCCCTCCCTGCTCAGTGTGAGTTACACCCCTCCCCTCCCTGCTCAGTGTGAGTTACACCCCTCCCCTCCCTGCTCAGTGTGAGTTACACCCCTCCCTCCCTGCTCAGTGTGAGTTACACCCCTCCCCCCCTGCTCAGTGTGAGTTACACCCCTCCCCTCCCTGCTCAGTGTGAGTTACACCCCTCCCCTCCCTGCTCAGTGTGAGTTACACCCCTCCCCTCCCTGCTCAGTGTGAGTTACACCCCTCCCCTCCCTGCTCAGTGTGAGTTACACCCCTCCCCTCCCTGCTCAGTGTGAGTTACACCCCTCCCCTCCCTGCTCAGTGTGAGTTACACCCCTCCCCTCCCTGCTCAGTGTGAGTTACACCCCTCCCCTCCCTGCTCAGTGTGAGTTACACCCCTCCCCCCCTGAGCAGTGTGAGTTACACCCCTCCCCTCCCTGCTCAGTGTGAGTTACACCCCTCCCCTCCCTGCTCAGTGTGAGTTACACCCCTCCCCTCCCTGCTCAGTGTGAGTTACACCCCTCCCTCCCTGAGCAGTGTGAGTTAGACCCCTAATACCATACTACCATAATACCATACTGCCGTAATACCATAATACCATACTACCATACTACCATATAATAGACATTAACAATATTAACTCCCCTTCTATACACACACACACACACACACACACACACACACACACACACACACACACACACGCACACACCCATACAGATCTAGTATTCACACACACACGCACACACGCACACACACACACGCACGCACGCACGCACACACACACACACACACACACACACACACACACACACACACACACACACAGATCTAGTATTCACACACACACACACGCACGCACGCACACACACACAAACACACACATGCATACACATACAGTATTCCAGTGTTCACACACACACACACACACACACACACACACACACACACACACACACACACACACACACACACACACACACACACACACACACACACACACACAGTCACTGTGAAGATACTCTCCCAACACCCAGACCCAGTAGTGTGTATCAGTGGAAACACAGGGCCCCGCTGAAGACTGCACTCTGTTTGGCAGTTCCACAGGGCCCTGTTTTCAGGAATCATATGTAATATTCATGTGAAACAAGTAGATCTGAGTCGCTGTTTGAAATAGAGTGTGAGTGTACTGTGAGCTTGTAGCTGCTCAGTAATGTACTCAGTAGTTCTACATGTACTGTACATCTGTGTACTATAGATCGTTGTAATAGGATTTTTTAAATAGAAAAGACTGTGTGTATTACATTTTTAATGCTGTGTACAGACAGACAGAGAGAGAGAGAGAGAGAGACAAACAGACAGACAGACAGACAGAGAGAGAGAGAGAGACATCCCTAAATTACCCCAGGCAGTGTGGGTGCAGACAGACAGACAGACAGACAGACAGAGACAAACAGACAGACAGACACAGACACAGAAGGAGTTCCCACATACTGTACAGCAGGGCAGAGCAGCCCCCCCCCTCCCGAAGCCCTAGTTTGTCCAGGGCCAGTACCCAAACATGTAGGCTCTGATCCCTGAATCATGGTCCCCTGTGTGGGGCGGCTATCAGTGATCACTTCTGTCTCCCCTCCTTTAAGATGCTGTCGCCTATCAGTGATCACTTCTGTCTCCCCTCCTTTTAGATGCTGTCGCCTATCAGTGATCACTTCTGTCTCCCCTCCTTTAAGATGCTGTCGCATATCAGTGATCACTTCTGTCTCCCTCCTTTTAGATGCTGTCGCCTATCACTGATCACTTCTGTCTCCCCTCCTTTTAGATGCTGTCGCCTATCAGTGATCACTTCTGTCTCCCCTCCTTTTAGATGAAATGGCCTATCACTGATCACTTCTGTCTCCCTCCTTTAAGATGCTGTCGCCTATCAGTGATCACTTCTGTCTCCCCTCCTTTTAGATGCTGTCGCCTATCAGTGATCACTTCTGTCTCCCCTCCTTTTAGATGCTGTCGCCTATCAGTGATCACTTCTGTCTCCCTCCTTTTAGATGCTGTCGCCTATCAGTGATCACTTCTGTCTCCCCTCCTTTTAGATGCTGTCGCCTATCAGTGATCACTTCTGTCTCCCCTCCTTTTAGATGCTGTCGCCTATCACTGATCACTTCTGTCTCCTCCTTTTAGATGCTGTCGCCTATCAGTGATCACTTCTGTCTCCCCTCCTTTTAGATGAAATGGCCTATCACTGATCACTTCTGTCTCCCCTCCTTTAAGATGCTGTCGCCTATCAGTGATCACTTCTGTCTCCCCTCCTTTTAGATGCTGTCGCCTATCAGTGATCACTTCTGTCTCCCCTCCTTTTAGATGCTGTCGCCTATCAGTGATCACTTCTGTCTCCCCTCCTTTTAGATGCTGTCGCCTATCAGTGATCACTTCTGTCTCCCCTCCTTTTAGATGCTGTCGCCTATCACTGATCACTTCTGTCTCCCCTCCTTTTAGATGCTGTCGCCTATCAGTGATCACTTCTGTCTCCCTCCTTTTAGATGCTGTCGCCTATCAGTGATCACTTCTGTCTCCCTTCCTTTTAGATGCTGTCGCCTATCAGTGATCACTTCTGTCTCCCTCCTTTAAGATGCTGTCGCATATCAGGGATCACCCCTCCCCCAAAAAATAAAGAGATTAGACCTGAAATGGCTGAAGGACAAAAGGGCCGTGGTGTAATGGGGATGCTGTTTTTGTTGTAATCCCAAGTAACAGCTATTTCTATGTGATTTCATATTGATGAAAGGAAAATCTCTTCTGATCAAAAACATCAACCTCTTCCTGTGATCAGCAGGATCAGCAGGATGTAGCATTCTTTACCAGAGTGCCAGATGGGGAAAAAATAAGTCACCATTTTGAAAATGGAGTCACTTTCATGATCTCTGTTTGAAGAGGGACAACAAAAACTGAAGGAATTGTAAGGGAAGGTCTGCTCAATCCAAGATTACAACCAATTGATTACAGCATTACCCCTAAAATGGAGGAGGCAGGTGGCAGCTGGGGGAGGTAGGGAACTGGTCTGTCTGCCCAATATAAAGGATCAAAACTGGTGGAGGAATAAAAATAGCATAAATAGGAAAGTATACCAGTTTCATTTGAGGACCAGGATGTTGACAACTGTCCCATATAGATTGTAAAATAGTTGGGAAGAGATTTTTGATGTACCGATTCCATGGTACAGGGTGTATGAGTTGATATATAAAACAACGTAGGATTCAAGACTTTGTGTTTTTCATCGCAGCTCTTCAGATTGTGTTGTGTGGATACAGAATCAATAGACCATTTATTCTGGCATTGCCCTCAGGTAGCCTGTTTCTGGTCTCAGGTTCAGGAATGGCTGAAAATGAATAACATTGATTTAAAATTTACCCTAGAAATAGTACTGATGGGAGATCTGGAGAGACCGGGTCAGTCAATTAGTAAAAGTATTTATCTTCAACTTGCAATCTGTGGATTCTATTGGATTACATAGATTGAAATGTGTATGTTAAACATCACAGCATAGTTGAAAGATATGTGGTGCGTAGAAAGCGGAAGAGGGTGGCCAACAGAGATAGCTGGGATGGGCTGAGGGTGGCTAGCAGAGATAGCTGGGATGGGCTGAGGGTGGCCAGCAGAGATAGCTGGGATGGGCTGAGGGTGGCCAGCAGAGATAGCTGGGATGGGTTGAGGGTGGCCAGCAGAGATAGCTGGGATGGGTTGAGGGTGGCCAGCAGAGATAGCTAGGATGGGCTGAGGGTGGCCAGCAGAGATAGCTGGGATGGGCTGAGGGTGGCCAGCAGAGATAGCTGGGACGGGCTGAGGGTGGCCAGCAGAGATAGATGGGACGGGCTGAGGGTGGCCAGCAGAGATAGATGGGATGGGCTGAGGGTGGCCAGCAGAGATAGATGGGATGGGCTGAGGGTGGCCAGCAGAGATAGATGGGATGGGCTGAGGGTGACCAGCAGAGTTGATGGGATGGGCTGAGGGTGGCCAGCAGAGATAGATGGGATGGGCTGAGGGTGACCAGCAGAGATAGATGGGATGGGCTGAGGGTGGCCAGCAGAGATAGATGGGATGGGCTGAGGGTGGCCAGCAGAGATAGATGGGATAGGCTGAGGGTGACCAGCAGAGATAGATGGGATGGGCTGAGGGAAGCTGAGGGTTGGGATGTGGAAGTGGAGTTGCTGGGCGGGAGATAGAATGATGGTCAAAGATAAAAGTAAAATAAAGTCAAGTAAAACATAACAAAAGTACGTTTGAATGACACTCAGGGGCAACGTTGTTACAGCTAATGCCTGTTTGCTTGAGGTTGATGTGGGGGGATCTGTCGACGTGCCCTTGAGCAAGCCGTTGACCCTGGTTGCTTCTGTGTGTCGCTCTGGATGGGAGTCTGTTAGATGACTCGTGTGATGTAGATGCTGAGCGGCTTCACTGCAAGTAGATTGTATGTTTTAATAAATATTCAATTAAAATAAAAATATAAAATAAAAAACAGACAAGATTAGAAAAGCCTTGTTATCTTGTCCTCATTACTTGAAGCCAACGCTGGGCACAATCTAATCTGTGAACGTGAAATCTTCCCTCAGCCGTGTCTGAGCTCAGGAGCTATGTGAATTCAGACGAGACAGACCCATGGCTGCCTTGTCCCTGAAGATGTATGTAATAGAGAGCCTCCTGTGAGAAATTTAAAAAACTGTCTTCTACGGATTTAGGGAAAGATTACTTTGGAACAAGGATCAATTGTGTTTAGTCCATGATTGGTATTTTAACTATGAAAACAACATTGTTTTTGACTGGCATGATTAAATGACCATGGGGATGGTTTCTTAGACCGAGCTCCAGTGTACTGGCATCATGAATTATTCAAATGAGGCTACGTCTCGTTTGTTTCTGTCCATTAGTGACACACGAGACAGAGAAGTCTATACAAACTTCTCTTTTCTTCCCCCTTTCATTCATAAAAAGAGGATGTTCTTTTTGTGCTTGTGTGTTAGCGTGTGTGTGTGTGTGCGTGTGTACTTGTGCATGGATGAGTTTTTGTGTGCGTGTATGTGCGTGCATGCATGTGTGTGTGTGTATGTGTTTATCCCTGCCATTCTGCATGCAGGCATAATGGTTTGTCTGTGTCCCAGTGGTGGGGACTTAGAGGTGTCTCAGAAGAAGGCCCCTCTTGAGACAGAGAGGCAGCTGTGTCCCCACTCTGTGGCTGAGAGGAACTCCTCTGCTCAGGGTTCAACACAACAAGATGCTCTGTGAGAAATCTTTCAGACCAGAACACATTTCCACTTTATCACACTCTTCTCTTCTCACTCAGTCCTCTTTTTCTCTTTCTATTGTTCGTCTCTCGCTCTCTCTCTCTCTCTCTCTCTCTGCTCTCTCTCTCAGTCTCTCTCTGCTCTCTCTCTCTCTCTCTCTCTCTGCTCTCTCTCTCTGTCTCTCTCTGCTCTCTCTCTCTCTCTGCTCTCTCTCTCTCTCTCTCTCTCTCTCTGCTCTCTCTCTCTGTCTCTCTCTGCTCTCTCTCTCTGTCTTTCTCTCTGCTCTCTCTCTCAGTCTCTCTCTGCTCTCTGTCTCTGCTTGAGGTTGATGTGGGGGGTTGGATGGGGCAGCTCTCGGGGAACTGTGGATCTTGGAGGGCTGGTGGCCTCTCTGTCTCTCTCCCTGCTCTCTCTCTCTGTCTCTCTCTGCTCTCTCTCTCTCTCTCTGCTCTATCTCTCTCTCTCTCTCTGCTCTCTCTCTCTCTTTCTCTCTCTGCTCTCTGCTGCTCTCTCTCTCTCTCTCTCTCTCTGCTCTCTCTCTCTCTCTCTTGCTTTCTCTCTCTCTCTTGCTGCTCTCTCTCTCTGCTCTCCCTCTCTCTCTCTCTCGCTCTTTTTCTTTCTCTCTCTGCTCTCTCTCTCTCTCTCTCTCGCTCTTTTTCTCTCTCTCTCTCTCGCTCTTTTTCTTTCTCTCTCTGCTCTCTCTCTCTCTCTCTCTCTCTCTCTCTCTCTCTCTCTCTCTCTCTCTCTCTCTCTTTTGCTTTCTCTCTCTCTCTTGCTGCTCTCTCTCTCTGTCTCTCTCTCTGTCTCTCTCTCCGTGTCTCTCTCTGTCTCTCAGTTCAATTCGAAGGGCTCATTGGAAACATATGTTTACATTGCCAAAGCAAGTGAAGTAGATAATAAACAAAAGTGAAATAAACAATATAAAATTAACTGTAAACATTACACTCACAAAAGTTCCAAAGGAATAGAGACATTTCAAATGTCATAGTATGTCTATATACAGTGTTGTAATGATATTCAAATAGTTAGGAATAGGGAAAATAAATAAACATACATATGGGTTGTGTTTACAATAGTGTTTGTTCTTCACTGGTTGCCTTTTTCTTGTGGCAACAGGTCACAATTATTGGTGCTGTGATGGCACACTGTGGTATTTCACCCAATAGGTATGGAAGTTTATCAAAATTATATTTGTTTTCAAATTATTTGTTTGTCTGTGTAATCTGAGGGAAATATATGTCTCTAATATGCTCATACATTTGGCAAGATGTTAGGAAGTGCAGCTCAGTTTTCACCTCATTTTGTGGCAGTGTGCACATAGCCTGTCTTCTATTGAGAGCCATGTCTGCCTATGGCGGCCTTTCTCAATAGCAAGGTTATGCTCACTGAGTCTCAAATCAAATCAAATCAAACTTTATTTGTCACATGTATTTGCCAAACTTTATTTCCCGAATACAACAAGTGTAGACCTTACCGTGAAATGCTTTACTTACAAGCCCTTAACTAACAATGCAGTTCAAGAAGAGTTTAGAAAATATTTACCAAATAAACTAAAGTAAAAAAATTATAAAAAGTAACACAATAACATGACAATAATGAGGCTTTATACAGGGGGTACCGGTACCGAGTCAGTGTGTGGAGGTACAGGTTAGAGGTAAGTTGTACATGTAGGTAGGGGTGAAGTGACGATGCATAGATAATAAACAGCGAGTAGCAGCAGTGTACAAAACAAATGGGGAGGGTGGGAGGGGGTCATTGTAAATAGTCTGGTGGCCATTTGATTAATTGTTCAGCAGTTTTATGGCTTGGGGTAGACCATGATAGTTTGTTGGTGATGTGGACACCAAGGAACTTGAAACTCTCAACCCGCTCCGCTACAGCCCCATTGATGTTAATGGGGTCCTGTTCAGCCCACCTTTTCCTGTAGTCCACGATCATCCCCTTTGTTTTGCTCACTTTGAGGGGAGAGGTTGTTGTCCTGGTACCACACTGCCAGTTCTCTGACCTCCTCCCTATAGGCTGTCTCATTGTTGTCTGTGATCAGGCCTACCACTGTTGTGCCGTCAGCAAACTTAATGATTTAATGATGGCGTTGGAGTCGTGTTTGGCCACGCAGTCGTGGTTGAACAAGGAGTACAGAAGGGGACTAAGTACACACCCCTGAGGAGCCCCAGTTTGAGGATCAGCGTGGCAGATGTGTTCTTGCCTACCCTTACCACCTGGGGGCGGCCTGTCAGGAAGTCCAGTGTCCAGTTGCAGAGGGAGGTGTTTAGTCCCAGAGTCCTTAGCAAAGTGATGAGCTTCATAGGCACTATGGTGTTGAGCTGTAGTCAATGAACAGCATTCTCACATAGGTGTTTCTTTTGTCCAGGTGGGAAAGGGCAGTGTGGAGTGTGATTGAGATTACGTCATCTGTGGATCTTTTGGGGCGGTATGCAAATTGCTGTGGGTCAAGGGTATCCGGGTTGATGAGATTGATGTGAGCTATGGCCAGCCTTTCAAAGCACTTCATGGCTACCGACGTGAGTGTTACAGGGCGGTAATCATTTATGCAGGTTACCTTTGCTTCCTTGGGCACAGGGACTATGGTGGTCTGCTTGAAACATGTAGGTATTACAGACTCAGTCAGGGAGAGTTTGAAAATGTCAATGAAGACACTTGCTAGTTGGTCTGCGCATGCTTTGAGTACAAGTCCTGGTAATCCGTCTGGTCCCGCGGCTTTGTGAATGTTGACCTGTTTAAAGGTCTTGCTCACATCGGCTACGAATGAGTTATCACACAGTCATCCAGAACAGCTGGTGCTCTCGTGCATGCTTCAGTGTTGCCTGCCTCGAAATGAGCATAAAAGGCATTTAGCTCATCTGGTAGGCTCGCGTCCCTGAGTAGCTCGTGGCTGGGTTTCCTTTGTAGTCCATAATAGTTTTCAAGCCCTGCCACATCTGACGAGCGTCAGAGCCGGTGTAGTAGGATTCAATCTTAATCCTGTATTGACGCCTTGCTTGTTTGATGGTTCAGCTGAAGGCATAAGGGGATTTCTTATAAGCGTCCAGATTAGTGTCCCACTACTTGAAAGTGGCAGGAATGGTCCAAGCCTTTAGCTCGATTTAGATGTTGCCTGTAATCCATGGCCTCTGGTTGGGATATGTACTTACGGTCACTGTGGGGACAACATTGCTGATGTATTTATTGATGAAGCCGATGACTGAAGTGGTATACTCCTCAATGCCATTAGATGAATCCCGGAACATATTCCAGTCTGTGCTAGCAAATCAGTCCTGACCACTTCCGTATTGAGCGAGTCACTGGTACTTCCTGCTTTAGTTTTTGCTTGTAAGCAGGAACCAGGAGGATAGAATTATGGTCATATTTTCCAAATGGAGGGCGGGGATATCTTTGTATATGTCGCTGTGTCTGGAGTAAAGGCGGTCTAGAGTTTTTTCACCTCTGGTTGCACATGTGACATGCTAGTAAAAAATTAGGTAAAACTGATTTGTTTGCCTGCATTAAAGTCCCCGGCCACTAGGAGCGCCACTTCTGGATGAGCATTTTGTTGTTTGCTTAAGGCCTTATACAACTCGTTGAGTGCGGTATTGGTACCAGCATAATTCTGTGGTGGTAAATAGACGGCTATGAATAATATAGACGAGAACTCTCTTGGTAGATAGTGTGGTCTACAGCTTATCATAAGATACTCTACCTCAGGCGAGCAATACCTCAAAACTTCTAAATTAGACTGCTAAATAGTTAATTAAATGGTTACCTGCACTAGGTTACCTGCCTCAGGTCCTGGACAGCTTGCTATCACCGACGGAAAAATTTATTCCCAAGTTTATCAAGACATTTTGCAGGAGAATGTAAGGCTATCTGTCCGCCAATTGAAGCTCAACAGAATGGGTGATGCAACCGGACAACGACCCAAAACACAGAAGTACATCAACAACAGAATGGCTTGAACAGAAGAAATTATGCCTTCTGGAGTGGCCCAGTCAGTCTTGACCTCAACCCGATTGAGATGCTGTGGCATGACCTCAAGAGAGCAGTTCACACCAGACATCCCAAGAATATTGCTGAACTGAAACAGTTTTGTAAAGAGGAATGGTCCAAAATTCCTCCTGACCGCTGTACAGGTCTGATCCGCAACTACAGAAAATGTTTGGCTGAGGTTATTGCTGCCAAAGGAGGGTCAACCAGTTATTAAATCCAAGGGTTCACATACTTTTCCCACCTGCACTGTGAATGTTTACACGGTGTGTTCAATAAAGACATGAACATGTGTAATTGTTTGTGTGTTATTAGTTTAAACAGACTGTATTTGTCTGTTGTTGTGACCAAGACAAAGATCAGATCAAATTTTATGACCAATTTATGCAGTAATCCAGGTATTTCCAAAGAGTTCTCACACTTTTTCTTGCCACTGTACACTGAGTATACCAAACATTAGGAACACCTTAAATCTCTCCTTTCCTCCTCTCTCCATTCCTAATCTCTCCATTCCTCATCTCTCCTTTCCTTTCCTTACCTCTCCATTCCTAATCTCTCCATTCCTCATCTCTCCTTTCCTTACCTCTCCTTTCCTCATCTCTCCATTCCTCATCTCTCCCTTCCTCCTCTTACCTCCTTTCCTCCTCTCTCCATTCCTAATCTCTCCATTCCTCATCTTACCTCCTTTCCTCCTCTCTCCATTCCTAATCTCTCCATTCCTCATCTCTCCATTCCTCATCTCTCCATTCCTTACCTCTCCTTTCCTTTCCTTACCTCTCCATTCCTAATCTCTCCATTCCTTACCTCTCCTTTCCTTTCCTTACCTCTCCATTCCTAATCTCTCCATTCCTTACCTCTCCTTTCCTTTCCTTACCTCTCCATTCCTAATCTCTCCATTCCTCATCTCTCCATTCCTAATCTCTCCATTCCTTTCCTCACCTCTCCATTCCTAATCTCTCCTTTCCTTACCTCTCCATTCCTAATCTCTCCATTCCTAATCTCTCCATTCCTTACCTCTCCTTTCCTTTCCTTACCTCTCCATTCCTAATCTCTCCATTCCTAATCTCTCCATTCCTCATCTCTCCATTCCTTACCTCTCCATTCCTTACCTCTCCATTCCTAATCTCTCCATTCCTTACCTCTCCTTTCCTTTCCTTACCTCTCCATTCCTAATCTCTCCATTCCTCATCTCTCCATTCCTTACCTCTCCATTCCTCATCTCTCCATTCCTTACCTCTCCTTTCCTCATCTCTCCATTCCTCATCTCTCCCTTCCTCCTCTTACCTCCTTTCCTCATCTCTCCATTCCTCATCTCTCCTTTCCTCATCTCTCCATTCCTCATCTCTCCCTTCCTCCTCTTACCTCCTTTCCTCATCTCTCCATTCCTCATCATCTCTCCATTCCTCATCTCTCCATTCCTCATCATCTCTCCTTTCCTCATCTCTCCATTCCTCATCTCTCCATTCCTCATCATCTCTCCATGTATCATTGGTTGACACCCCTGTGATGCTGATGTTTCTGTGGGTGGTGGAGGAAGGGAAGGGAGCCCCAGCCATAACATCATTGTAAATAAGAATTAGTTGTTAACTGACTTGCCTAGTTAAATAAAGGTTAAAAACCCTCGTCATCATGATATGGTGCACCTCTCCTCTGACTGTGAGAGAAAGTGAATGCAGCGTGGGACAAAGGGAGAGAGGGGGAGCGTTGGGTGGCCATTTGCATGTAAATAGCCATGCACCATCCCTCCCTCCACTGCAGGGATGACAAAGAGCACTCTGGTATTGCCTTGGCTTATTTGATAATGTGTAAGGAATGGGACTCAGGCATGGTCATAATGCATTGAACCTCACTCTGAAACTAATGCAGTTTTACTCCCATTGGACAACAGCAGCCCACACTAACAAAGGAGGGAGAATGATGAACAAAAATATTTTCCCCCCATCACAACAACATACTGTAGAGGTCAGAGATCAAGGTCAGGATCATTACACTGAGCTTTCTCCTCTCCTTCTCTCCATCAATCTCTCTCTGTCTCTCTCTCTCTCTCTCTCTCTCTCGCTATCTGTTTCTCTATTTCTTTCTCTCTCTCGCTCACTCTTTATCTCTTTTTCTCCCTCTTTCTCTTTTTTACTCTCTTTCTCTCTCTTTTTCTCTCTCTTTTTCACTCTTTCTCTCTCTTTCTCTCTTTTTCTCTCTCTCTCTTTCTCTCTCTCGCTCTCTTTTTCTCTCTATCTCTCTCCCTCTTTTTACTTTTTTTTTTCTCTCTTTCTCTCTTTTCTCTCTTTATCTCTCTCTCTTTTTTTCTCTCTTTCTCTCTCTATCACTCTCTTTCTTTCTCTCTCTTTCTCTCTCTCTTTCTCTGTCTCCCTGCATCTTTCTCACTCCCCTTCAATCTACTATAACTCTTTCACGCCCACTCCCCTTTTCTCTTTCCCCATCTCCTTCCATTTCCCCAGTGCACTCTTATTGTAAACTGCCTATGTAATTTAAATGCAGTGCCTTCCTTTTCAAATGGATGGCGAAGAGGATGTGGGAGAAAGGGAGAAAACCGTGCAGGAATACCATTATCACCATGCATCTAAAAAGCTAAGCACTGGAGCACAGAGCATAAAGACAAAATAAGCTTCTATCGTTGATCTGTGTGCTGTTGTGTAGGGTGTGTATGTATATATGTTTGCTGAGTCCTCTGTGTTTGTGTGATGGAGGGTAGAGGGAGGGAGGCAGATAGCCCCGCTGTCGTAGGCCTGAGGGTCTCATCATGGTGACAAGTTTTCCTGGCCTCCACTCGCCACCATCATCTCATCTCTGAAGAGGTAATGAGCAGTGGGTTTTAAATGAGCCAGCTTTTTATTGAAAGATTCTTTGTTTGTTTGTGTGTGTGTGTGTGTGTCTGTGTGTGTGTGTGTGTGTGTGCATTTGCAGAGCCATCACTATCTATACGTTTTGTATGAATTTATAGATGCCGTATGTATTTTCAGTGCTCTTTGTGTTGTTGATGTTTCTAATGTAAAGAGAGTACAGGAACAGTGTTTGTGTAATTGTGTTTACTCTAAATTGCTTTCTCCCAGCTCTCTGGCTCTATTAGCAGCAGTATTATGGCAGAGTAGACGGTGGTCGCACACACACACACACACACACACACACACACACACACACACACGCACACACACACACACGCACACACACACACACACACACACACACACACACACACACACACACACACACACACACACGCACACACGCACACACACACACACACACGCACACACACACACACACACACACACACACACACACACACACACACACACACACACACACACACACACAGCACACACACACACACACACAAACGCACACGCACAGCACTAGGTAATAGTATGGCAGAGTGGACGGTGGTCGCACACACACACACGCGCGCGCGCACACACACATACACGCACACGCACACACGCACACACACACACACAGCACTAGGTAGCAGCATTGCAGAGTGGAGGGTTGTTCTTCCCCCTGACCTTTAAGACATTATTAATGTGAGTCCCAGTGAGTCCCTGACCCAGTATTGATCACTATCTGGTCTCGCTAGATCTGTTTCACTCCACCACTTAACTGTAGCCCATAAATAAACAGATCCAACCAAATGAAGAGGAGTCTAGTGGCATTACTGTACAAAACACTGTTTGTGTAGTGGAAGAGTACATTTACAACTCTATTGGTGTGAAAAACACTGCGTCAATATTGCCAAAGCAGCAATATATACAATATACATTGTAATAAAGAACAATAATTATAATAAACTACAATAAAATGTTAACATTCAATAATAGGAATATAATAAATGTACATTTCTCTCTACCTGTTTATGTTCCATTTGTTTACGTCTGATTGTGTTTAGCAGATCGTTTCCCCCCTTTAGTAAATATCTGTGTTGCTTAGGGACTGTTACAGTTTTTCGATTGCTAAACGACAGTGGACACAACTGGAGTCACATGTGCAAAACTCTAACTACAGTCTGCACAGCAGCAGTTCATGTGGACCAAACTCTAGTTCGTTTTTCATTGCTTGAACACAGTTTTCAAAACTCTACACACTTATCCCATGACTTTAACCACAACCTGCACAACACTGTGGATTTACAGCACTTTGTTCAAATGCTAACACACTGCTGTCAAAACTGTGAACCACACATTCAAAACGGAATAGATTTCAGCCTTGTGCCTTTCAAACACTGCTGATTGCAATTTCAGCTGAAAGGCTAAGCAGGTGTCTTGTTTTGACTTGTTAGGAACACACACATATTACAGTATATAGGTAGAGCTCAGAAAGACTCATTTTGAAATGGAACAAGGAAGATGGGTTCATGGGTGGAGAAGGGTGGCAGGGAGAGGGCTGA